>NC_057812.1:174523714-174695770 GCF_018294505.1 Triticum aestivum
GAAGGACTCGCTCGATCGGGTTCAATTAACAGCCATCGATCGATCGCTCGGGTTCAGTAACGCGTAGCCTGGAGTGCAATCGCTCGGGTTCAGTTAGAGCCAACGCCTCGCTCGGGTTCAGTTAGAGCCAACGCCTCGCACACACATGCGTACATGTACGAGAGAAACGCGCATCGCTCGGCCCCCGACCTCCCACCGTAACCGGGAACTCCTCGAAATTTTCCTCGCCCTCGCTTCTACCACGGTTTTTTCCATCATGGACGGCCCAAAGAATGTCATGCAGCTGTGTCTCCAGCCCGCCCAGGACGAAAAGCCCATTTTCTGTCATGATTTTTTGTCATAGAAGTAGGAGCCCACCACATCTATGATGATACCAGGTTTTGTCACAATTATCATCATAGAAGTGTCATATGTATGACAGTAAAAAATTTCGTTCGGCCCAAAATGTTACGGATGTGTCTTTTTTTTGTAGCGCCTGTCCACGAGGGTGGGGGCGCGCCCCTACCTCGTGGGCCCCCTGGAGCTCCTCCGACCTCAACTCCAACTCTATATATTTGGTTTTGGGGAGAAAAAAATCAGAGAGAAGGATTCATCGCGTTTTATGATACGGAGCCGCCGCCAAGCCCTAAAACCTCTCGGGAGGGCTGATCTGGAGTCCGTTTGGGGCTCCGGAGAGGGGAATCCGTCGCCATCGTTATCATCAACCATCCTCCATCACCAATTTCATGATGCTCACCGCCGTGCGTGAGTAATTCCATCATAGGCTTGCTGGACGGTGATGGGTTGGATGAGATCTATCATGTAATCGAGTTAGTTTTGTTAGGGTTTGATCCCTAGTATCCACTATGTTCTGAGATTGATGTTGCTATGACTATGCTATGCTTAATGCTTGTCACTAGGGCCCGAGTGCCATGATTTCAGATCTGAACCTATTATGTTTTCATCAATATATGAGAGTTCTTGATCCTATCTTGCAAGTCTATAGTCACCTATTATGTGTTATGATCCATTAACCCCGAAGTGATAATAATCGGGATACTTACCGATGATGACCGTAGTTTGAGGAGTTCATGTATTCACTATGTGTTAATGCTTTGGTCCGGTACTCTATTAAAAGGAGGCCTTAATATCCCTTAGTTTCCGCTAGGACCCCGCTGCCACGGGAGGGTAGGACAAAATATGTCATGCAAGTTCTTTTCCATAAGCACGTATGACTATATTCGGAATACATGCCTACATTACATTGATGAACTGAAGCTAGTTCTGTGTCACCCTATGTTATGATTGTTACATGATGAACCACATCCGGCATAATTCTCCATCACCGATCCATTGCCTACGAGCTTCCCATATATTGTTCTTCGCTTATTTACTTTTCCGTTGCTATTAGTATCATCATTACAAAATACCAAAAACTTTACTTTTTCTACTGTTACCTTTTGCTACCGTTACCACTACTATCATATTACTTTGCTACTAAACACTTTGTTGCAGATATTAAGTTTCCAGGTGTGGTTGAATTGACAACTCAGCTACTAATACTTGAGAATATTCTTTGGCTCCCCTTGTGTCGAATCAATAAATTTGGGTTGAATACCCTACCCTCAAAAACTGTTGCGATCCCCTATACTTGTGGGTTATCAATGACTACTTGATAGTTCAGTGTGCCATGCCTTACGGCTTAGAACCGGGACTTCAACGACGTTTTGAATGTCATGGAGCATATGAGATGTTCTAGGAGTTGAAGTTAAGATTTCAAGCAAATGCCCGGATTGATAGATATGAAGTCTTCAATAAGTTCTATAGCTGCAAAATGGAGGAAGAATAGTTCTGTCAATGAACACATACCCAGAATGTCTGGGTACCACAACCACTTGACTCATCTGGGAGTTAATCTTCCTGATGATAGTGCCATTGAGAGAGTTCTTCAATCACTGCCACCGAGCTACAAGAGCTTCGTGATGAACTATAATATGCAAGGGATGGATAAGATGATTCCCGAGCTCTTCGCAATGCTAAAGGCTATGGAGGTAGAAATCAAGAAGGAGCATCAAGTGTTGATGGTCAACAAGACCACCAGTTTCAAAAAAAGGGTAAAGGGAAGAAGGGGAACTTCAAGAAGAACAGCAAGCCAGTTGCTGCTCAAGTGAAGAAACCCAAGTCTGGACCTAAGCCTGAGACTGAGTGCTTCTACTGCAAAGGAACTGGTCATTGGAAGCGGAACTGCCCCAAGTATTTCGCGGAGAAGAAGGATGGCAAAGTGAAAGGTATATTTGATATACATGTTATTGATGTGTACCTTACTAATGCTCGCAGTAGTGCCTGGGTATTTGATACTGCTTCAGTAGCTAACATTTGCAACTCGAAACAGGGGCTACGGATTAAGCGAAGATTGGCTAAGGACGAGGTGCCGATGCACGTGGGAAATGGTTCCAAAGTCGATGTGATCGTCGTCGGCACGCTACCTCTACATCTACCTTCGGGATTAGTTTTAGACCTGAATAATTGTTATTTGGTGCCAGCGTTAAGCATGAACATTATATCTGGATCTTGTTTGATGCGAGACGGTTATTCATTTAAATTAGAGAATAATGGTTGTTCTATTTATATGAATAGTATCTTTTATGGTCATGCACCCTTGATGAGTGGTCTATTTTTACTAAATCTTCATAGTAGTGATACACATGTTCATAGTATTGAAGCCAAAAGATGCAGAGTTGATAATGTGTCACACCCTAGCTAGTCATGCATTAGAGTGTTGCATCATGTTTACTCTTTCATCAGAAACTTGAAATGGGGATCTGTGAAACCCTCAGAATCATTTCTGAAAATGATCCAAATAAAAATTTCTCCAAAAAGGTCCAAGAAAATGCTCATGTTGCTCTCTGAAAATATTGGACAGAGATAAAAATCAAACCAATATTTTTAAGAGCTCATAGGTATTTAATTTGGGCATTTGGAATTAATGCATAAATATTTGCATTGGAAATATATTAGTTATATATATTAATATATGTCCAAATATTATGCCAATTATAAAGGAGCTCTGGAATAATATATCTAGCTCCTGCAAAAATTGGCATAAGGTAAATAAATGATTTAATATATTATTTAAATCAAAACAAATGTCAGAAAATTAAAAAAAACAGAAATAAATAAAAGGGAGGACCTTACCTGGGCTCCTCCCTGTGCAGCCCAGCCAGCTGGCCGGCCCAGCCAGCAGGCGGCCCAGCCCGCCTCCCTCCTCTGTCGTCTTCGTCCTCGACAGAGGGAGGGGAGTGTGGCCGGCGCGCGCGCGCGCCACCGCGCCACGCCACCTGCTCGCCTGCCTGCCTGCCCCTCCCCTCCTCGTCTTGATGCCCCGGACGACGCCACGCCCTCCCCTGCTCTCTCTCACTCTCCCTCGGTTCTTCCCTCCTCTCCCTCGCTCTCTCTCTCACACGGCCGAACACCACCATCGCCGCCGTTCGCCATAGCAGCCGTCTCCGGCCACCCCTCGCACCTCCGTTGAGCTCAGGAGCTCCGCCTCGACCCCCTCTTCCTCCCCACCAAGCCAAGCCCCTCGGGAAGCCCTGCATCGCCGCCCACGTCGCCGTTCCCCTCCTCGGCCACCGGAGATCGTCGCCGTCGAATCGGGAGCTACCGGACGTCCCCGAGCCCGCTAACCATCCCTGCAGCTCCACGGTGAGCCACTGACCCGATTCCCCCTTGCCCCGTTGTCCCTAGCATCCTGTAGCTGACGCCCCCTTGAGCTCCGAAGCTCGCCGCCGCCGTGCCTCGTCGCCGTCGTGGCCACAGTCACCGTAGCGCCCAACCGAGCACACTCACGTCCTCACCGCACCGCGTAGAAGCCGTAGGTGCCAACCCCGCATCTCCGCAGCCGCTGTAGCCTCGACCCCGAGCTCAACCGAGCTCCGGCAGCCGCCACGGTCGTCGCCGTCGTCGGTACCGGCCACCACAGGTACGGCCACCACCACCGTTCGACGCGCGGGAGCAAGGGCTCTCCAACGAGCCCAAGCACGGCCTCGCCCGTGCCCTGTAGCGCGTTTCCGCATCGCGCCGCCGTCTCGGGCCCCGCCGGCGTCACGTCGCCGGTGGGTTTGACCTGTTTGACCTGGGGTTTGACCCCCCCAGGGTCACTGGCGCGTGGGCCCCGTCGGCCAGGTGGTCAGATTAGTGCTAATCACCGCTTAATTAACCCCCCTGACACTGACAGTGGGCCCCAGCGCCACTAACCCCTAATTAGGAATAAATTAACCCTGTTAAACCCCCCCTGTCACTGACGTGTAGACCCCACACGTCAGGTTTGACCCCAGCCAGCCGCAGTTGACCACTGACGTCATGCTGACGTCATGCTCGCGCAATATATATATTTCTGGATTTAATTTAAATCAGGAAATTCTAGAATATTATTTAAACTTCAAAAATTCATAACTTTTATTCTGTAACTCCAAATTAGACAAATTATATATGAAAAATGATCAGAAAAATCCAATCTATCCATCTGTACTATTTTCATGCATGATCAAACAAGTTAAATTGATGTTTTAAGCAGAACAAGGAAAAGCACTTTAAAGGGCCATATTTGAGTTTGAAATTTGAATCTTTGATTCAAATTTGTTCAAACCCTTCTGGTTTTAGTTGCATTAGCCCAACACACTCATATTGCCATGTTTCATGCATGCATCATATTGTTGCACATTGTTTGGTGATGGTTGTGTATCGGTGTCCTTTGCGACAGGTTCTGCCTCCGAGGAGTACCGTGATTACCCTAACGAAGAACCGTATCAGTGCATCGAACCATCAGGCAAGCAACCAACCATTTGATCATATCGATACAATCCCATGTTCTCGCTCCTGCTCTCTTTTACTGCATTAAGACAACGCGTTTCAAACTGCTGTGTGCTACGGTAGTTGAACCCATTTCCTCTGCATGACCTGTCATTGCCACAGTAACTAGATGAAACCCACTAGCATGTGTAGGAGTTGTATGAGCCATATGTATGTGTTGTTCCTACCTTGCTATGCCTGCTATGCTTAGAGTCGTGTCAGGTCTGGTTCATCTGGGTGATGGGCTAGAGTGAAATGATTATGTCGGTAATGAGAGTGGTGTGGTGAACACGATTTGGTAAAGGTATCGATGAGAGGCCATGTAGGAGTACATGGTGGGCTGTGATGCGGTAGGTACGTGGCCGGGTGTACCGAATACCCGTTAGGTATCTCAGGAACCCTGTTCACATCGTTCGGGGCCGTATGGGAAACCTCGGCCGGACTCCCTGCGGATGGAACCTGAATAGGCGATAAACCTGGACTGGAGGCTTAGGTGATTAGGTAGGTCGTGGCCGACACCCACGTTGGGCTTCCGCTTGAAGGTTGCCGAGTACATGTCGTGTAAACGACGGTAAGTGGTGAGAGCGTGTATGAAGAAGTACACCCCTGCAGGGTTATCATGATCTATTCGAATAGCCGCGTCCGCGGTAAAGGACTACTTGGTTGCCTATACAGTTCATAGACAAGTAAATGGAAACTACTAAAAGCCTCAAGATAAGTGTGAGTGCCGAGGATGGCTCTTCCGTAGGAAGACGGAGGTGGATCCTCGGTAGTGTATTGAAGTGGTGAGTAGTGGACTCGTGTGCGCAAAACCATTTCAAGTTGGAGTCTCGTAGGATAGCCTAGCCAAGAGTCAAAGCTGGCTTGCTGCAATAACTCCACCAACCCTTCTTGATAATGTGCATGTATGTAGGATCTGATGTAAGTCTTGCTGAGTACCTTTGTACTCATGTTGCTATAATTTACATTTTTTTACAGAAGACGCTGCAACCCCTTCTGATGGGTTCTTCGTAGACGTTGACATCAATGAGTAGGCTAAGGCCCAGGTGGTGATCCTGAGCTTGTGAAGGACCACGTAGTATAGCTAGGCTTTCCAAGCCTCTTTTATTTTACTAGTTGTCTGTACCCAGACAAGCTACTTCCGCTGCTGGTTTGTATGACTGTATGACTTGAATGCTGGGTCGTGTGACCCGTACCTATGTGTATGTTATGTATGGCTCTCTGAGCCTTAAATAAAGTACTTGTGTCGTAGAGTCATGTTGTGATGCCATGTTGTATTTGCACATATCGAGCATATTGTGTGTATGTTATTGAAATGCTTGGTATGTGTGGGATCTGACTATCTAGTTGTTTATCTTTAGTAGCCTCTCTTACCAGGAAATGTCTCCTAGTGTTACCGCTGAGCCATGGTAGCTTGCTACTGCTCTGGAACACTTAGGCTGGCCGGCATGTGTCCTTCTTCGTTCCTGTGTCTGTCCCTTCGGGGAAATGTCACGCATTGAGTACCGGAGTCCTGTTAGCCCGCTACAGCCCGGTTTACCGGAGTCCTGCTAGCCCAGTGCTACAGCCCGGACCCACTTGCTGATGACCGCCACGTTCGAAGCTGGGTCATGGATGCCTGTCCCTGTAAGTCTGTGCCACTTTGGGTTTACGACTAGTCATGTCAGCCCGGGCTCCTTATCATATGGATGCTAGCGACACTATCATATACGTGAGCCAAAAGGCGCAAACGGTCCCGGGCAAAGGTAAGGCGACACCCGTGGGGATACCGTGCGTGAGGCCGCAAAGTGATATGAGGTGTTACCGGCTAGATCGATGTGACATCGAGTCGGGGTCCTGACAGCGTTGGCATCAGAGCCGGACTGCCTGTAGGTTCTCCAAGCCAAACTGGTCGATGTTGAGTCTAGAAATTCTTTAGTTATATGTAGGGGAATTGTTTGTGGGTTGGAACGTAAGGCTCTTTTTACTCCTTTATCTTATGACATTCTGATCTGAGTCAGTCCATTCTTCCACCGGGGGTTAAGGAATTAGGATCTATTCTCTCTATCAGGATCACGTGTTACTAATCAGTAGTACCTTATAGGTATGATGGTTACAAGCCTAGTTCAGTTCTTTACCACATTATGTTGCTAGGATGGTCTCAGAACTTTGATATGATGATGTTAAGTGTGTATGAAATCCTTTGTCAAATGTCTCAAAATCCTTCTTGAGCATTTACAGTTGTTATGCTGCCGAAATTTTGCTAGAAATTCTAATGCCTTTGCATTATGATTGTGCTTTCAGATGGCCACTCGCGACCTCAATCAAGTGGTTCGCCTGACTCGATGCCTAGATGTACCCGGCCATACTGCCAAGTTGGTCAGGGTAATGACTGAGGCTGGATACCGCTGGTATCCTGAGTACACGGTCGAAGAGCAATTTCGGGACTTCAATCAAAGCCAGTATCTCTGCACTGTCAGGATATTTCCATCTTATCCTGGATCCACCGAGCCCCTTCACTGCTCCTATGGACTCGGGGTTACTATTGAGATGGCTGTGCAGGACGCCGCCTACTCTATGATGACCATTATGCGAGTCAGATCTGGTCTATTTCGGGACTCTGATTTCCGGTATATGCCAGGATCACTTCTGGGAGCACAAGGGTATCTCCAGGCTATCTATGCTGACCCCACCCAGGAGGATTCACGGACTCGCACCACTGCTGAGATGCTCGAGGATAAGGACCGTGAAAATCGGGCCTTGAGGTTAGAGCTCTTCAATACCCGTGCTGACCACTGGGCTACTTTGACTCGGTTGGCACCGGCAGTGCAAGCTGGATATTCAGATATGCGTGATCTCTATCCTGTGAGATCTGCTCTGCCAGACGTGATGGGTTGGTGTGATGTAGGAGGCATCACCCCACCTCGCGGTCCCCGCAGGCCATCGTCTGTTGGTCCAAGGCCTCATCCTAGCCCCTATGGTCCACAAGCTCCGCGAGATCGTCTGTTTCCGGATGATCATGTTGAGCTTCCAGGCTATGGAGGTGACTTCTACGAGGACTACTACGGATCGGTCTGAGTTAGTGGTTGTATCACTAGTTCGCACTAGCTGTGTCGTCTATCGTCCTGCGTGACTCGTGGGATATGACCTAGTTGTAATCTTTCCGGAGGTGTAGAAAAATAATGTATAGGAGCTTGGAATGCCTCCGATGAGATGTAATCCTCTTTTCACCGTAATAGTACTTTGTTTGGTCTTGTACTAAACCCTGTATGGTGTGTATGACGATGGAATAAAAGAAGCAGTTTCTGTATCTACCATGTCATACGGATGATCATCTTGCATTCCGAGTTATTCCTTACATTTTGTATCCTATGTTGGAATTTTATCATCCTGACTAAATCATTGTCTTGTTTACCTAGGATGGTCAACACGCACGCTAACCCTGCTCCTCAAGAGCAGGCCGAAGGCAGTGAAGTCAGGGATGCAAATCTGCCTCATCCTCCTTCCCTAGCCGAGGTTATGATGGAAGCTGAGAGAAACAAGCGGGAGACCAACCGTTTGTTGGAGCGTATTGAACAGAACACGGCACACCATCAGAGGACTAACGTGGTGTCACTCAGTGATTTTATCAAATTGCATCCACCCACGTTCCACCACTCCGTCGAGCCTCTCGACGCTGATGACTGGCTTCGCAGTATCGCTCACAAACTGCATTCCGCGCTGGTAGCGGAGGCTGACAAGGTCACCTTTGCTGCATATCATCTTGAAGGCCCCGCCAGTCTATGGTGGGAGAATTATGGAGCTATGCACCCAGCGGGCCATGTCACTACTTGGGCTGAGTTCAGCGAGGCTTTCCGTGAACATCACATTCCGGAGGGTCTCATGGACCGTAAACGTGAGGAATTTTGCAGTTTCACCCAAGGCCGACTTTCTGTGGATGTTTACAGCAGGGAGTTTGGTAACCTCGCACGATATGCAACCGAGGAAGTTTCTACTGACGCCAAGAAGCAAGCAAGGTTCCGTAAGGGCCTTAGTCCTGAGCTTCGCCGTGACCTCCGTTTCCATGAGTGCACATCTTTTCAGAAACTTGTCAACAAAGCCATCAGTGCTGAAACTGGTCAGACTGACTATGACGCAACACGCAAGCATGGCCGTGACATGGGTTCCTCATCCGGTGCTGGTCCTCATAAGCGCCGCGTGTGGGTACCCAACACCGCCCTGCCACCCAGGTTCACACCGAGGCCATCCTTCTAGGCGCCTCGCCCCGTTCAACAGTCTGCACCGGCCAAGCCCTATGGGGGTCCAACCAACAATGCTCCTCCACGTACCAGTTCCGTGACTTGTTTCAAGTGTGGGGAGTCTGGCCACTATATGCGTGAGTGTCCCCACACCAACCCCAACCAGTCTGCTAAAGCTGTTGGCCGTGGCAAGCCGACAGGGAAAGTGTTCCACGCCAAGCCGGTCACCGCCTCACGTGGCCATGTCAACTGTATCTCTGCCGAAGAAGCTCAAGAGGATCCCAACGTCGTTCTCGGTACGCTTCTTGTTAATTGCCACCCGGCATCTGTTCTTTTCGATACAGGAGCCTCTCATTTTTTTATATCCGAAAATTATGCTCGTTTGCATAACGTTGCATTCTGTGACATGCCATCCACTATGGAAATTTCTACTCCTTGTTCTAGATGGCAGACCTCTAGGGTAAGTTATGGAAATGAAATCCAAGTCAACAGACTTGTCTTCCTCGCGTCTTTGATAGCCCTTAAATCTTCAGATATTAATATCATTCTGGGTATGGACTGGATGTCAGCTCATCATGCCCAAATTGATTGCTTCTCTAGGACTGTTCAACTCACCCATCCTTCGGGGAAGATAGTCAATGTCTTGACCCGAATAGCCAAGCGACAATTATATTCTCTTAACGCTAGCCCTTTACCAGACCTTGAGGACATTCCGATAGTCCGTGACTTCCCGGATGTCTTCCCAGAGGAATTGCCAGGTGTTCCACCTGACAGGGATGTTGAGTTCGTAATAGACCTCATCCCAGGAACCGTTCCGATTGCTAGAAGACCTTATAAGATGGCACCACTAGAACTAGCCGAGCTTAAAAAAACAACTCGATGAGTCCTTGAAAAAGGGTTTCATCCGCCCTAGTTCATCTCCGTGGGCTTGCCCCGTCCTATTCGTCAAGAAGAAGGATGGTACGGACCGGATGGTTGTAGATTACCGGCCTGTCAATTTGGTCACAATCAAGAACAAATATCCGCTTCCCAGGATCAACGACCTGTATGATCAGCTCGCTGGACCCTCAATCTTCTCCAAGATGGATTTGAGGTTGGGCTACCATCAAATCAAAATCAGAAATGGGGACATTACTAAAACGGCCTTTGTTACTCGTTATGGCCAATACGAGTACACCGTCATGTCCTTCGGTTTAACCAACGCTCCAGCCACCTTTTCTCGGTTAATGAACTCAATCTTCATGGAGTATTTGGATAAATTCGTCGTAGTTTATCTCGATGATATACTCATCTACTCCAAGAACGAGGAAGAACATGCCGAACATCTAAGGCTAGTGTTGAAGAAACTTCGAGAGCATCGCCTTTATGCCAAATTTTCTAAATGTGAATTCTGGTTGTCAGAAGTGACCTATCTGGGTCATGTAATATCTGGTAAAGGTATTGCTGTTAACCCTGAGCGAGTTCAAGCCGTCCTTAATTGGACTCCACCGGAATCGGTCAAGCAAGTTCGGAGCTTTCTGGGCTTAGCGAGCTATTGTCGTCGCTTTGTCGAGAACTTCTCCAAAGTTGCCAAACCTCTAACCGAACTCCTCAAGAAAGATAAGAAGTTCGAATGGACTCCACAATGTGAGCACAGCTTTCAGGAACTGAAAAGACGCCTGACCTCTGCTCCCGTACTGGTACCGCCAGACTTCTCCAAGGACTTTGTTATCTACTGCGACGCCTCGCGACAAGGACTAGGTTGCATTCTCATGCAAGATCGACACGTAATTGCCTACGCTTCACGGCAATTGCACCCACATGAGGAGAATTATCCTACTCATGATCTAGAGCTTGCAGCCGTAGTCTATGCACTTAAGACCTGGCGACATTACCTCCTCGGTAACCGTTGCGAAATATTCACTGATCACCAAAGTCTGAAGTACATTTTCACCCAACCGGATTTGAATCTCAGGCAGAGACGTTGGGTTGAATTGATCACAGACTTCGACTTAGGAATAACCTACACCCCAGGGAAAGCCAACGTCATGGCTGATGCGCTAAGTCGTAAATCTTATTGTAACAACCTGATGTTACAACAAAGTCAACCGCTTCTCCATGAGGAATTTCGGAAGCTTAACCTTCACATTGTTCCTCAAGGTTTTCTTTCCACCTTGGTGGCAAAACCTACTCTTACGGATCAAATCATCGCTGCCCAAAAGCGAGATAAGGGAATATCTAAAATCAAAGAGAACATTGCTAGCGGAGGTGCTAGTTGTTTCTCCACAAATGACCATGGTGTTGTGTACTTTGAGAACCGTCTAGTGGTTCCCAAGAACCAGCATCTACGGCAGTTGATCCTTAAGGAGGCTCATGAATCTCCTCTCAAACTCCGGGATCCAAATGGCAAACCTCTAGAGTAAGCCATGGAAATGAAATCCAAGTCGACAGACTTGTTTTTCTCGCATCTTTGATAGCCCTTAAATCTTCAGATATTAATATCATTTTGGGTATGGACTGGATGTCAGCTCATCAAGCCAAAATTGATTGCTTCTCTAGGACTGTTCAACTCACCCATCCTTCGGGTAAGATAGTCAATGTCTTGACCCGAATAGCCAAGCGACAATTATATTCTCTTAACGCCAGCCCCTTGCCAGATCTTGAGGACGTGCCGGTAGTCTGTGACTTTCCGGATGTCTTCCCAGAGGAATTGCCAGGTGTTCCACCTGACAGGGATGTTGAGTTCGTAATAGATCTCATTCCAGGAACCATTCCGATTGCTAGAAGACCCTATAAGATGGCACCCCTAGAACTAGCCGAGCTTAAGAAACAACTCGATGAGTCCTTGAAAAAGGGTTTCATCCGACCTAGCTCATCTCCGTGGGCTTGCCCCGTCCTATTCGTTAAGAAGAAGGATGGTACGGACCGGATGGTTGTAGATTACCGACCTGTCAATTTGGTCACAATCAAGAACAAATATCCACTTCCCAGGATCAACGACCTGTACGATCAGCTCGCTGGATCCTCAGTCTTCTCCAAGATGGATTTGAGGTTGGGCTACCATCAAATCAAAATCAGAAACGGGGACATTCCTAAAACGGCCTTTGTTACTCGTTATGGCCAATACGAGTACACCGTCATGTCCTTCGGATTAACCAACGCTCCAGCCACCTTTTCTCGGTTAATGAACTCAATCTTCATGGAGTATTTGGATAAATTCGTCGTGGTTTACCTCGATGATATACTCATCTACTCCAAGAACGAGGAAGAACATGCCGAACATTTAAGGCTAGTGTTGAAGAAACTTCGAGAGCATCGCCTTTATGCCAAATTTTCTAAATGTGAATTCTGGTTGTCAGAAGTGACCTATCTGGGTCATGTAATATCTGGTAAAGGTATTGCTGTTAACCCTGAGCGAGTTCAAGCCGTCCTTAATTGGACTCCACCTGAATCGGTCAAGCAAGTTCGGAGTTTTCTAGGCTTAGCGAGCTATTGTCGTCGCTTTGTCGAGAACTTCTCCAAAGTTGCTAAACCTCTAACCGAACTCCTCAAGAAAGATAAAAAGTTCGAATGGACTTCACAATGTGAGCACAGCTTTCAGGAACTGAAAAGACGCCTGACCTCTGCTCCCGTGCTGGTACCGCCAGACTTCTCCAAGGACTTTGTTATCTACTGCGACGCCTCGCGACAAGGACTAGGTTGCATTCTCATGCAAGATCGACACGTAATTGCTTACGCTTCACGGCAATTGCACCCACATGAGGAGAATTATCCTACTCATGATCTAGAGCTTGCAGCCGTAGTCTATGCACTTAAGACCTGGCGACATTACCTCCTCGGTAATCGTTGCGAAATATTCACTGATCACCAAAGTCTGAAGTACATTTTCACCCAACCGGATCTGAATCTCAGGCAAAGACGTTGGGTTGAGTTGATCACAGACTTCGACTTAGGAATAACCTACACCCCAGGGAAAGCCAACGTCATGGCTGATGCGCTAAGTCGTAAATCTTATTGTAACAACCTGATGTTACAACAAAGTCAACCGCTTCTCCATGAGGAATTTCGGAAGCTTAACCTTCACATTGTACCTCAAGGTTTTCTTTCCACCTTGGTGGCAAAACCTACCCTTACGGATCAGATTATCAAAGCACAGAAGGTAGATCCGGGAATCTCCCGCATCAAGAGAAACATTCAGAAAGGAGTTGCGAATTGCTTCTCCATTAATGATCAAGGGGTCGTATACTTCGGGGATCGACTAGTGGTTCCCAAAGTGCGAAACCTGAGGCGTTTGATTCTTAAGGAAGCTCATGAATCTCCTCTCACCATTCATCCCGATAGTACTAAGATGTATCAGGACCTACGCCAGAGGTTCTGGTGGACTAGGATGAAGAGAGAAATTGCTCAGTATATCGCTAATTGCGACGTCTGTCGTCGTGTAAAAGCAGAGCATCAACGGCCTGCTGGCACCCTTCAACCCTTAGCTATTCCTGAATGGAAATGGGATAAAATTGGTATGGATTTCATTACCGGTTTTCCCAGGACCAAGAGAGGGAATAATGCTATTTTCGTCGTGGTCGATCGTCTTTCCAAAGTAGCCCATTTCTTACCTGTTCGTGAGAGTATAACCGCTAGCCAGCTGGCAGACTTATACATCTCCCGAATAGTGTCCCTCCATGGTGTTCCTTTGGAAATTAACTCGGATCGAGGAAGTCTTTTCACCTCTCGATTTTGGGAAAGCTTCCAAAATGCTATGGGAACCCGTCTCTCCTTTAGCACCGCCTTCCACCCTCAGTCGAGTGGTCAAGTGGAACGCGTCAACCAAATTCTAGAAAACATGCTTCGAGCCTCTGTTATCTCATTCGGAATGGACTGGGAGAAGTGCCTTCCATTTGCCGAATTCGCTTACAACAACAGCTATCAATCTAGCTTGGGTAAAGCCCCTTTTGAAGTTCTCTATGGACGACGGTGTCGAACACCCCTTAACTGGTCAGAGACCGGGGAAAGACAATTCTTTGGCCCGGATATGATTCAGGAAGCAGAAGAACAAGTTCGTATCGTTCGTGAAAAGTTGAAAACAGCCCAATCTCGTCAAAAGAGTCAATATGACCGAAAACATAAGGCTATGACTTTCGAGGTTGACGAGAAGGCTTATCTTCGGGTCACCCTCTGAAGGGAACCCATCGTTTCGGTATCAAAGGCAAATTGGCTCCTCGCTACATTGGACCTTTTCGCATTCTCGCCAAACGAGGAGAAGTTGCCTACCAGTTGGAACTACCTCCGCACCTCTCCAGAGTCCACGATGTCTTCCACGTTTCTCAACTCAGGCGTTGCTTCTCGGATCCTATCCGTGAAGTGGACCACGAAACGCTTGATCTCCAAGATAATCTTACATATCGAGAGTACCCCATTCGTATCCTCGATCAGGCCGAACGTACCACCCGACGTCATAATATCAAGTTTCTCAAAGTTCAATGGTCGCACCATTCTGAGGATGAAGCAACTTGGGAAAGGGAGGATCGTCTTCGACTTGAGTATCCCGCCTTCTTCCCGGAGGAACCCAAATCTCGGGACGAGATTCTTTTGAGTGGGGGTGAGTTGTCACACCCTAGCTAGTCATGCATTAGAGTGTTGCATCATGTTTACTCTTTCATCAGAAACTTGAAATGGGGATCTGTGAAACCCTCAGAATCATTTCTGAAAATGATCCAAATAAAAATTTCTCCAAAAAGGTCCAAGAAAATGCTCATGTTGCTCTCTGAAAATATTGGACAGAGATAAAAATCAAACCAATATTTTTAAGAGCTCATAGGTATTTAATTTGGGCATTTGGAATTAATGCATAAATATTTGCATTGGAAATATATTAGTTATATATATTAATATATGTCCAAATATTATGCCAATTATAAAGGAGCTCTGGAATAATATATCTAGCTCCTGCAAAAATTGGCATAAGGTAAATAAATGATTTAATATATTATTTAAATCAAAACAAATGTCAGAAAATTAAAAAAAAACAGAAATAAATAAAAGGGAGGACCTTACCTGGGCTCCTCCCTGTGCAGCCCAGCCAGCTGGCCGGCCCAGCCAGCAGGCGGCCCAGCCCGCCTCCCTCCTCTGTCGTCTTCGTCCTCGACAGAGGGAGGGGAGTGTGGCCGGCGCGCACGCGCGCCACCGCGCCACGCCACCTGCTCGCCTGCCTGCCTGCCCCTCCCCTCCTCGTCTCGATGCCCCGGACGACGCCACGCCCTCCCCTGCTCTCTCTCACTCTCCCTCGGTTCTTCCCTCCTCTCCCTCGCTCTCTCTCTCACACGGCCGAACACCACCATCGCCGCCGTTCGCCATAGCAGCCGTCTCCGGCCACCCCTCGCCCCTCCGTTGAGCTCAGGAGCTCCGCCTCGACCCCCTCTTCCTCCCCACCAAGCCAAGCCCCTCGGGAAGCCCTGCATCGCCGCCCACGTCGCCGTTCCCCTCCTCGGCCACCGGAGATCGTCGCCGTCGAATCGGGAGCTACCGGACGTCCCCGAGCCCGCTAACCATCCCTGCAGCACCGCGGTGAGCCACTGACCCGATTCCCCCTTGCCCCGTTGTCCCTAGCATCCTGTAGCTGCCGCCCCCTTGAGCTCCGAAGCTCGCCGCCGCCGTGCCTCATCGCCGTCGTGGCCACAGTCACCGTAGCGCCCAACCGAGCACACTCACGTCCTCACCGCACCGCGTAGAAGCCGTAGGTGCCAACCCCGCATCTCCGCAGCCGCTGTAGCCTCGACCCCGAGCTCAACTGAGCTCCGGCAGCCGCCACGGTCGTCGCCGTCGTCGGTACTGACCACCACAGGTACGGCCACCACCACCGTTCGACGCGCGGGAGCAAGGGCTCTCCAACGAGCCCAAGCACGGCCTCGCCCGTGCCCTGTAGCGCGTTTCCGCATCGCGCCGCCGTCTCGGGCCCCGCCGGCGTCACGTCGCCGGTGGGTTTGACCTGTTTGACCTGGGGTTTGACCCCCCCAGGGTCACTGACGCGTGGGCCCCGTCGGCCAGGTGGTCAGATTAGTGCTAATCACCGTTTAATTAACCCCCCTGACACTGACAGTGGGCCCCAGCGCCACTAACCCCTAATTAGGAATAAATTAACCCTGTTAAACCCCCCCTGTCACTGACGTGTGGACCCCACACGTCAGGTTTGACCCCAGCCAGCCGCAGTTGACCACTGACGTCATGCTGACGTCATGCTGGCGCAATATATATATTTCTGGATTTAATTTAAATCAGGACATTCCAGAATATTATTTAAACTTCAAAAATTCATAACTTTTATTCTGTAACTCCAAATTAGACAAATTATATATGAAAAATGATCAGAAAAATCCAATCTATCCATCTGTACTATTTTCATGCATGATCAAACAAGTTAAATTGATGTTTTAAGCAGAACAAGGAAAAGCACTTTAAAGGGCCATATTTGAGTTTGAAATTTGAATCTTTGATTCAAATTTGTTCAAACCCTTCTGGTTTTAGTTGCATTAGCCCAACACACTCATATTGCCATGTTTCATGCATGCATCATATTGTTGCACATTGTTTGGTGATGGTTGTGTATCGGTGTCCTTTGCGACAGGTTCTGCCTCCGAGGAGTACCGTGATTACCCTAACGAAGAACCGTATCAGTGCATCGAACCATCAGGCAAGCAACCAACCATTTGATCATATCGATACAATCCCATGTTCTCGCTCCTGCTCTCTTTTACTGCATTAAGACAACGCGTTTCAAACTGCTGTGTGCTACGGTAGTTGAACCCATTTCCTCTGCATGACCTGTCATTGCCACAGTAACTAGATGAAACCCACTAGCATGTGTAGGAGTTGATTGAGCCATATGTATGTGTTGTTCCTACCTTGCTATGCCTGCTATGCTTAGAGTCGTGTCAGGTATGGTTCATCTGGGTGATGGGCTAGAGTGAAATGTTTATGTCGGTAATGAGAGTGGTGTGGTGAACACGATTTGGTAAAGGTATCGATGAGAGGCCATGTAGGAGTACATGGTGGGTTGTTTCATTGAAGCCGACCTTAAGCACTGAGATCTGTATGTGTGATTTAAGAATCAGCTACTACCATGCATTGGGCCCGAAACCAATGGACCCTCTCGGCTTCTTATTCACCCTAGTTCTCCGTCCAGGAGTTGCAAGTAGTTTCTGGTGTTTGTAGCCTACTGGAGGCCGTGGACAGCGCTGACCGTAGGGGTGGGCTGTGATGCGGTAGGTACGTGGCACGGTGTACCGAATACCCGTTAGGTATCTCGGGAACCCTGTTCACATCGTTCGGGGCCGTATGGGAAACCTCGGCCGGACTCCCTGCGGATGGAACCTGAATAGGCGATAAACCTGGACTGGAGGCTTAGGTGATTAGGTAGGTCGTGGCCGACACCCACGTTGGGCTTCCGCTTGAAGGTTGCCGAGTACATGTCGTGTAAGCGACGGTAAGTGGTGAGAGCGTGTAAGCGATGGTGTGCTCGGTTGGGCGCTACGGCGACCGTGGCCACGACGGCGACATCGCCGGCGGCGTGGAGCTCTCGGTCGAGGTGGAGCTAGGGCCTAGAGGTCGGGAGAGACCAGGGAAGAAGGGGGAAACGCTCCGGGGGCTCACCGCGGTTGCAGTGGGCGTCGAAGCGGGCTCGGGGACGCGCCGGAGACGACGAATTTGACGGCGACGGTGGTCGGAGTCCGAAGAGGGGAACGGCGACGTGGCGGCGATGCAGGGCTTCCGGAGACCCGTGGAGCGGTGGGGAGGAAGAGGGAGTTGTGGCGGAGCTTCTGAGCTAGTCGGGGGAGCGAGGGGTGGTCGGAGACGACCGCTACGGCGAACGGTGGCGACGGTGGTGTTCGGCCGTGTGAGAGAGAGAGCGAGGGAGAGGAAGGAGAGCTCCACGCCGCCGGCGATGTCGCCGTCGTGGCCACGGTCGCCGTAGCGCCCAACCGAGCACACCATCGTGCTCCACACATCACCAGGAGCACGTAGAACGCACCAACACCTCCCCAAACCCCCTGCAACACTGATCCCGACCGCACCCGAACTCCGGCCGCCGCAGCCGAGCTCGCCGCCGTCAACTCCGGCCACCCCGAGCCCAACCACCACCACCAATAGACGCGGCTCAACCTCAGCAACACGTAGATGCCTTCCGCCGTCCATTTGGTCGCCGGAATGGCAAAAAGCACTCTCGCCGCCGTCTCGGATCTCGCCGGCGTCATGTCGCCGGTGGGGTTTGACTTGACCGACCTGGGGTTTGACCCCCCCAGGGTCACTGACGCGTGGGCCCTGTCGGCCAGATGGTTAGGTTAGCGCTAACTACTGTTAGTCAACCCCCCTGACACTGACAGTGGGCCCCAGCGCCACTAATTAGTAATTAGAATTAATTTAAATCTGTTTAACCCCCCCTGTCACTGACGTGTGGCCCCCACACGTCAGGTTTGACTTCAGCCAGCCGCAGTTGACCTGCTGACGTCACACCGACGTCAGGCTGACGCAGTAATTGAATTTCTGGATTTAAATTAAATCAGGAAATTCCAGAATATTAATTAAACTTCAAAAATTCATAACTTTTATTCTGTAACTCCAAATTGGACAAATTATATATGAAAAATGATCAGAAAAATCCAATCTATCCATCTGTACCATTTCCATGCATGATCAAACAAGTTAAGTTGATGTTTTAATCAGAACAAGAAAAGGCACTTTAAAAGGCCATATTTGAATTTGAAATTTGAATCCTTGATTCAAATTTGTTCAAACCCTTCTGGTTTTAGTTGCATTAGCCCAACACACTCATATTGCCATGTTTCATGCATGCATCATATTGTTGCATATTGTTTGGTGATGTTTGTGTATCGATGTCCTTTGCGACAGGATCTGTCCCCGAGGAGTACCGTGATTACCCTAACGAAGAACTGTATCCGTGCAACGAACCATCAGGCAAGCAACCAACCATCTGATCATATCGATACAATCCCATGTTCTCGCTCCTGCTCTCTTTTACTGCATTAAGACAACGCGATTCAAACTGCTGTGTGTTACGGTAGTTGAACCCATTTCCTCTGCATGACCTGTCATTGCCACAGTAACTAGATGAAACCCACTAGCATGTGTAGGAGTTGATTGAGCCATATGTATGTGTTGTTCCTACCTTGCTATGCCTGCTATGCTTAGAGTCGTGTCAGGTCTGGTTCATCTGGGTGATGGGCTAGAGTGAAATGATTATGTCGGTAATGAGAGTGGTGTGGTGAACACGATTTGGTAAAGGTATCGATGAGAGGCCATGTAGGAGTACATGGTGGGTTGTTTCATTGAAGCCGACCTTAAGCACTGAGATCTGTATGTGTGATTTAAGAATCAGCTACTACCATGCATTGGGCCCGAAACAAATGGACCCTCTCGGCTTCTTATTCACCCTAGTTCTCCGTCCAGGAGTTGCAAGTAGTTTCTGGTGTTTGTAGTCTACTGGAGGCCGTGGACAGCGCTGACCGTAGGGGTGGGCTGTGATGCGGTAGGTACGTGGCCGGGTGTACCGAATACCCGTTAGGTATCTCGGGAACCCAGTTCACATTGTTCGGGGCCGTATGGGAAACCTCGGCCGGACTCCCTGCGGATGGAACCTGGATAGGCGATAAACCTGGACTGGAGGCTTAGGTGGTTAGGTAGGTCGTGGCCGACACCCACGTTGGGCTTCCGCTTGAAGGTTGCCGAGTACATGTCGTGTAAACGACGGTAAGTGGTGAGAGCGTGTATGAAGAAGTACACCCCTGCAGGGTTAACATGATCTATTCGAATAGCCGCGTCCGCGGTAAAGGACTACTTGGTTGCCTATACAGTTCATAGACAAGTAAATGGAAACTGCTAAAAGCCTCAAGATAAAGTGTGAGTGCCGAGGATGGCTCTTCCATAGGGAGACGGAGGTGGATCCTCGGTAGTGTATTGAAGTGGTGAGTAGTGGACTCGTGTGCGCAAAACCATTTCAAGTTGAAGTACCGTAGGATAGTCTAGCCAAAAGTCAAAGCTGGCTTGCTGCAATAACTCCACCAACCCTTCTTGATAATATGCATGTATGTAGGATCTGATGTAAGTCTTGCTAAGTACCTTTGTACTCATGTTGCTATAATCTACATTTTTACAGAAGACGCTGCAACCCCTTCTGATGGGTTCTATGTAGACGTTGACATCAACGAGTAGGCTAAAGGCCCAGGTGGTGACCCTGAGCTTGTGAAGGACCACGTAGTATAGCTAGGCTTTCCAAGCCTCTTTTATTTTACTAGTTGTCTGTACTCAGACAAGTTACTTCCGCTGCTGGTTTGTATGACTGTATGATTTGAATGTTGGGTCGTGAGACCCGTACCTTTGTGTATGTTATGTATGGCTCCCTGAGCCTTAAATAAAGTACTTGTGTCGTAGAGTCATGTTGTGATGCTTCGTTGTATTTGCACATATCGAGCATATTGTGTGTATGATTGAAATGCTTGGTATGTGTGGGATCTGACTACCTAGTTGTTTATCTTTAGTAGCCTCTCTTACCGGGAAATGTCTCCTAGTGTTACCGCTGAGCCATGGTAGCTTGCTACTGCTCTGGAACACTTAGGCTGGCCGGCATGTGTCCTTCTTCGTTCCTGTGTCTGTCCCTTCGGGGAAATGTCACGCATTGAGTACCGGAGTCCTGTTAGCCCGCTACAGCCCGGTTTACCGGAGTCCTGCTAGCCCAGTGCTACAGCCTGGACCCACTTGCTGATGACCGACACGTTCGAAGCTGGGTCATGGATGCCTGTCCCTGTAAGTCTGTGCCACTTTGGGTTTACGACTAGTCATGTCAGCCCGGGCTCCTTATCATATGGATGCTAGCGACACTATCATATACGTGAGCCAAAAGGCGCAAACGGTCCCGGGCAAAGGTAAGGCGACACCCGTGGGGATACCGTGCGTGAGGCCGCAAAGTGATATGAGGTGTTACCGGCTAGATCGATGTGACATCGAGTCGGGGTCCTGACATAATGATAGTGCAACTTATTTGTGCCACTGCCGTTTAGGTAAAGCGCATGAAGAAACTCCATTCTGATGGACTTTTGGAATCACTTGATTATGAATCACTTGGTACTTGCGAACCATGCCTCATGGGCAAGATGACTAAAACTCCGTTCTCCGGAACAATGGAGCAAGCAATAGAGTTATTGGAAATCATACATACTAATGTATGTGGTCCAATGAACATTGAAGCTCGCGGCGGATATCGTTATTTTCTCACCTTCACAGATGATTTAAGCAGATATGGGTATATCTACATAATGAAACATAAGTCTGAAACATTTGAAACGTTCAAAGAATTTCAGGGTGAAGTGAAAAATCATCATAACAAGAAAATCAAGTTTCTACGATCTGATCGTGGAGGTGAATATTTGAGTTATGAGTTTGGACTTCATTTGAAACAATGCGGAATAGTTTCGCAACTCACGCCACCTGGAACACCACAGCGTAATGGTGTGTCCGAACGTCGTAATCGTACTTTACTGGATATGGTGCAATCTATGATGTCTCTCACTGATTTACCGCTATCGTTTTAGGGTTACGCTTTAGAGACAACTGCATTCACGTTAAATAGGGCACCATCTAAATCGGTTGAGACGACACCTTATGAACTGTGGTTTGGCAAGAAACCCAAGTTGTCGTTTCTTAAAGTTTGGGGTTGCGATGCTTACGTGAAAAAACTTCAACCTGATAAGCTCGAACCCAAATAGGAGAAATGTGTCTTCATAGGATACCCAAAGGAAGTTGTTGGGTACACCTTCTATCACAGATCCGAAGGCAAGATATTCATTGCTAAGAATGGATCCTTTCTAGAGAAGGAGTTTCTCTCGAAAGAAGTGAGTGGGAGGAAAGTAGAACTTGACGAGGTAATTGTACCTTCTCCCCTATTGGAAAGTAGTTCATCACACAAATCTGTTCTAGTGATTCCTACACCAGTAAGTGAGGAAGCTAATGATGATGATCATGAAACTTCTAATCAAGTTACTACCGAATCTCATAGGTCAACCAGAGTAAGATCCGCACCAGAGTGGTATGGTAATCCTGTTCTGGAAGTCATGTTAGTTGACCATGATGAACCTATGAACTATGAGGAAGCGATGATGAGCCCAGATTCTGCAAAATGGCTTGAGGCCATGAAATCTGAGATGGGATCCATGTATGAGAATGATGTCTACTACACAACCTTCTTCTTGTAGACGTTGTTGGGCCTCCAAGTGCAGAGGTTTGTAGGATAGTAGCAAATTTCCCTCAAGTGGATGACCTAAGGTTTATCAATCCGTGGGAGGCGTAGGATGAAGATGGTCTCTCTCAAACAACCCTGCAACCAAATAACAAAGAGTCTCTTGTGTCCCCAACACACCCAATACAATGGTAAATTGTATAGGTGCACTAGTTCGGCGAAGAGATGGTGATACAAGTGCAATATGGATGGTAGATATAGGTTTTTGTAATCTGAAAATATAAAAACAGCCAGGTAGCAAGTGGTAAAAGTGAGCGTAAATGGTATTGCAATGTGTTCAAACAAGGCCTAGGGTTCATACTTTCACTAGTGCAAGTTCTCTCAACAATAATAACATAATTGGATCATATAACTATCCCTCAACATGCAACAAAGAGTCACTCCAAAGTTACTAATAGCGGAGAACAAACGAAGAGATTATTGTAGGGTACGAAACCACCTCAAAGTTATCCTTTCTGATCGGTCTATTCAAGAGTCCGTAGTAAAATAACACGAATCTATTATTTCTGTTCAATCTTTCCTAGAGTTCGTACTAGAATAACACCTTAAGACACAAATCAACCAAAACCCTAATGTCACCTAGATACTCCAATGTCACCTCAAGTATCCATGGGTATGATTATACGATATGCATCACACAATCTCAGATTCATCTATTCAACCAACAAAAAGAACTTCAAAGAGTGCCCCAAAGTTTCTACCGGAGAGTCAAGACGAAAACGTGTGCCAACCCCTATGCATAAGTTCACGAGGTCACGGAACTCGCAAGTTGATCACGAAAACATACATCAAGTGGATTACGTGATATCCCATTGTCACCACAGATAAGCACATGCAAGACATACATCAAGTGTTCTCTAATCCTTAAAGACTCAATCTGATAAGATAACTTCAAAGGGAAAACTCAATTCATCACAAGAGAATAGAGGGGGAGAAACATCATAAGATCCAAATATAATAGCAAAGCTCACGATACATCAAGATCGTGCCGACTCAAGACCACGAGAGAGAGAGAGAGATCAAACACATAGCTACTGGTACATACCCTCAGCCCCGAGGGAGAACTACTCCCTCCTCGTCATGGAGAGCGCCGGGATGATGAAGACGGCCACCGGAGAGGGATTCCCCCCTCCGGTAGGATGCCAAAACGGGTCTAGATTGGTTTTCGGTGGCTACGAAGGCTTCTGGCGGTGGAACTCCCGATCTATGTTTCTTTCTGGAAGTTTTGGGTTACATAAGAGGTGTTGGAGTCGGGAACAAGGCAGGGGGGTCTCTGGGCTGTCCACGAGGCAGGGAGGCGCACCCAAGGGGGGTGGGCGCGCCCCCCACCCTCGTGGGCAGCCCAGGACTCTTCTGGCCCAACTCTTCTACTCCGTGTCCTTCTTCTGGTCCAAAAATAAGTCCCGTGATGTTTCAGGTCAATTGGACTCCGTTTGGTTTTCCTTTTCTGCGAAACACAAAAACAAGGAAAAAACAGAAACTGGCACTGGGCTCTAGGTTAATAGGTTAGTCCCAAAAATCATATAAAATAGCATATAGATGCATATAAAAGATCCAAGGTTGATAATATAATAGCATGGAACAATCAAAAATTATAGATACGTTGGAGACGTATCAAGCATCCCCAAGATTAATTCATGCTCGTCCTCGAGTAGGTAAATTATAAAACCAGAATTTTTGATGTGGAATGCTACCTAACATATTTATCCATGTAATTCTCTTTATTGTGGCAAGAATATTCAGATCCATAAGATTCAAGACAAAAGTTTAATATTGACATAAAAATAATAATACTTCAAGCATACTAACAAAGTAATCATTTCTTCTCAAAATAACATGGCCAAAGAGAGCTATCCCTACAAAATCATATATTCTGGCTATGCTCTATCTTCATCACACAAAATATTTAAATCATGCACAACCCCGATGACAAGCCAAGCAATTGTTTCATACTTTTGATGTTCTCAAACTTTTTCAATCTTCACGCAATACATGAGCGTGAGCCATGGACATAGCACTATAGGTGGAATAGAATGGTGGTTCTGGAGAAGACAAAAAGGAGAAGATAGTCTCACATCAACTAGGCATATCAACGGGCTATGGAGATTCCCATCAATAGATATCAATGTGAGTGAGTAGGGATTGCCATGCAACAGATGCACTAGAGCTATAAGTGTATGAACGCTCAAAAAGAAACTAAGTGGGTGTGCATCCAACTCGCTTGCTCACGAAGACCTAGGACATTTTGAGGAAGCCCATCATTGGAATATACAAGCCAAGTTCTATAATGAAAGATTCCCACTAGTATATGAAAGTGACAACATAGGAGACTCTCTATCATGAAGATCATGGTGCTACTTTGAAGCACAAGTGTGGTAAAAGGATAGTAGCATTGCCCCTTCTCTCTTTTTCTCTCATTTTTTTGTTTTTTTGGGCCTTCTCTTTTTTTATGGCCTCTTTTTTATTTTTTGTCCGGAGTCTCATCCCGACTTGTGGGGGAATCATAGTCTCCATCATCCTTTCCTCACTGGGACAATGCTCTAATAATGATGATCATCACACTTTTATTTACCTACAGCTCAAGAATTACAACTCAATACTTATAACAAAATATGACTCTATATGAATGCCTCCGGCGGTGTACCGGGATGTGTAATGACTCATGAGTGACATGTATGAAGGAATTATCAATGGTGTCTTTGCCACAAATACGATGTCAACTACATGATCATGCAAAGCAATATGACAATGATGAAGCGTGACATAATAAACGGAAAGGTGGAAAGTTACATGGCAATATATCTCGGAACAGCTATGGAAATGCCATAATAGGTAGGTATGGTGGATGTTTTGAGGAAGGTAAATGGTGGGTTTATGATACCGGTGAAAGTTGCGCGGTACTAGAGAGGCTAGCAATGGTGGAAGGGAGAGAGTGTGTATAATCCATGGAGTCAACATTAGTCATAAAGAACTCACATACTTATTGCAAAAATCTATTAGTTATCGAAACGAAGTACTACACGCATGATCCTTGGGGGATAGATTGGTAGGAAAATACCATCGCTCGTCCCCGACCGCCACTCATAAGGAAGACAATTAATAAATAAATCATGCTCCGACTTCATCACATAACGGTTCACCATACGTGCATGCTACGGGAATCACAAACTTTAACACAAGTATCTCTCAAATTCACAAATACTCAATTAGCATGACTCTAATATCACCATCTTCATATCTCAAAACTATTATCAAGTATCAAACTTCTCATAGTATTCAATGCACTTTATATGAAAGTTTTTGTTATACCCATCTTGGATGCCCATCATATTAGGACTAGTTTCATAACCAAAGAAAACTACCATGTTGTTCTAAAGACTCTCAAAATAATATAAGTGAAGCATGAGAGTTCATCTATTTCTTCAAAATAAAACCACCGACGTGCTCTACAAAGATATAAGTGAAGCACTAGAGCAAACGATAAACTACTCCAAAAGATGTAAGCGAAGATCAATGAGTAGTCGAATAATTATGCAACTATGTGAAGACTCTCTAACATTTAAGAATTTCAGATCTTGGTATTTTATTCAAACATCAAGCAAAGCAAAATAAAATAAAATGATGCTCCAAGCAAAACACATATCATGTGGTGAATAAAAATATAGCTCCAAGTAAAGTTACCAATGAACGGAGACGAAAGAGGGGATGCCTTCCGTGGCATCCCCAAGCTTAGGCTCTTGGTTGTCCTTGAATATTACCTTGGGGTGCCTTGGGCATCCCCAAGCTTAGGCTCTTGCCACTCCTTATTCCATAGTCCATCGAATCTTTACCCAAAACTTGAAAACTTCACAACACAAAACTTAACAGAAAACTCGTAAGCTCCGTTAGTATAGGATCGAAAGTATGTCTCGAGGGGGTGATTAGACTACTTGACCAAATAAAAATCTAGACTTTTCCCAATTTTAGTTCTTGGCAGAATTTAGCAACTTTGCACAAGTCAAGCAATCAACCTACACATGCAATTCTAAGAGTATAGCAGCGGAAAGTAAAACAATTGCATATGAAGGTAAAGGGAGGAGTTTGAGGGAGCAAACGCAATGTTGACACGGAGATTTTTCTCCGTGGTTCCGATAGGTGGTGCTATCGTACATCCACGTTGATGGAGACTTCAACCCACGAAGGGTAATGGTTGCGCGAGTCCACGGCGGGCTCCACCCACGAAGGGTCCACGAAGAAGCAACCTTGTCTATCCCACCATGGCCATCTCCCACAAAGGACTTGCCTCACTCGGGTAGATCTTCACGAAGTAGGCGATCTCCTTGCCCTTACAAACTCCTTGGTTCAACTCCACAATCTTGACGGAGGCACCCAAGTGACACCTAGCCAATCCAGGAGACACCACTCTCCAAGAGGTAACAAATGGTGTGTTGATAATGAACTCCTTGCTCTTGTGCTTCAAAAGATAGTCTCCCCAACACTCAACTCTCTCTCACAGGATTTGGATTTGGTAGAAAGAAGATTTGAGTGGAAAGCAACTTGGGGAAGGCTAGAGATCAAGATTTATGTGGTTGGAATGGAATATCTTGACCTCAACACAAGTGTAGGTGGTTCTATCTCAGAAAATGTATGTTCGAAGTGTAGGCCTGTTCTGATGGCTCTCTCTATGAATGAAGAGTGGGTGGAGGGGTATATATAGCCTCCACACAAAATCTAACCGTTACACACAATTTACCAAACTCGGTGGGACCAAATCATGAAACTCGATCGGACCAATTTGGTTCATAATGTGACCGTTAGGGTTTTCGGTGGGACCGACATGTCAACTCGGTGGGACCGATGTCATTAGGGTTAGGGCATAACTTAATATCGGTGAGACCGATTACACAAACACGGTGAGACCAATTTTGGTAATAGACTAACCAGAGAGTTGGTCAGGCAAACTCGGTGGGCCGATTCGCTCATCTCGGTTGGACCGGAACGTTACGAAAGGGAAACAGAAAGTTTGCATTGCAATCTCGGTGGGACCGATCGCTCATCTCGGTTTGACCGAAACATTACGAAGGGAAACAGAGAGATTACAATCCCATCTCGGTGAGACCGAGATCCCTATCAGTGAGACCGAAAAGACTAGGGTTTCTGGCAGTGGCTATGTCAAGAGAACTTGGTGGCGCCGGATAGAAAATTTCGGTGAGGCCGAGTTTAACTTTTGGTTTGGACATATGTGGATATGAGAAAGTAGTTGAGGGCTTTGGAGCATATCACTAAGCATTTTGAGAAAGAACCTCATTAAGCAGCACCTCGCCCCCTCTTGGTTGTATTGGCTTTTCCTATGGACTCAATGTGATCTTGGATCACTAAAATGGAAAATGTAGAGTCTAGTGCTTTGAGATTGAGCCAATCCTTTTGTCCTTGGCATTTTGAGGGGTCCACTTTTCTAATCCATGCCATGCCAATCATTGAGCTTTCCTGAAATATTTATCTTGAAATAGCATTAGCTCAATGAGCTATATGTTGTTAGGAATTTCCAAAACCACCCAGGGATAGTTGCACTTTCAATCTCTCCCTTTTTGGTAATTGATGGCAAAATATAGATCAAAGCTTCGACAAATGATAATAAGTTTGAAAAACATTGTCGCTTTGAGAAGTATGTGATAAGCAAGAGCTCCCCCTAAATTTGTGCATTATTTAAAATTTGCTTTTGAATGCAAATGCACAATCGATTAGGATCATGAGTTACTCTTCCATGTCACATACATCTTGGTGGAGCGCTCAAAATGATAGAAATTAAAAGCATGCACTCATCACCAAGCAAGTGAATGATCATATAAGGATATAAGAGATAATATCATCCAACAAGCATTAAGGGTAGCATATGATCAAACACATGATCAAACAAGTATTTCACAAGAACATAAAGTATCTCACACAAGCACACAATCAAGAAGTTCAACCAAACCAAAAACAAGAGAGATAAAAAGCAACACTCTCTCTCGAAGCCTATGATCTATTCATTTTTCTCCCCCTTTGGAAACAAGTTACCAAAAAGTTCAAAAATGCATAGTGCTAAATGTCTCTCAGGCTTGATCTTCGGGGCGTGGTGTAGAGATGACTCCACGGACGAAAGCTTCTGTTGATGTAGCTGGAGCTGGTGGAGTGGCTGCTGGAGGTGGCACTCGAGCCATAGCTGCTGGAGCTGATGTTGTAGCTCTAGTATCTGTGACTGGCACTGCAGCAGACCTCTGGCATCGGGGCACTCTAGCAAAAGCATCCGTAGTTGAATTGCCCTTCTTCTCCTCCACTTTCTCCTGAAGTTGCTCAACTGCTGACTGAATCTCAGTTACTTTGACATCAAGATCATAGAATTTCTGCTCAATGATCCTCTCCAAGCTCTCCTGGTTTTGAGTCAGGGTGGCCAAGCCCTTCTCAATCCTCAAGGTGGATTGGATCAGATATCCAAGTTGATCTTGCTTGGATTTCAAGAACATTTGAGATGCCTCTTCAACAGTTGGCATTCTTGCAGCTTTCTCAGCTTTAGCTTTAGCTTTCTTCTCATGTGCTTGAACTGATGATAGTTCATTCTCATCCATCACAACTGTGTTGTCTTCAAATTCAAGGTATATGGCCAGGTGCTCCTTATCTAATAGATATTTGCCTGTGCCCATCTTGGAGTTGATGAGCTCCTGAATTTGTGGGGCATACCCACAGCTTCTCTTCTGATCAGCTGCTGTCCTTTTGATTGTCTCTACCATCAGACTCATGACTTTGAATTTTTGAGGCACATCAAACAAATGTAGCAAATTGATAGCATGTCCTCTGATCATCTTGTCATCACCTGACTTGGGTAGCAATGTGTGCCTTAGGATCCAGTTGATGGTAGGCAGACCGGACAATAAGAAGTGGACAGATCCAAACTTATGAGTCTCTAGCATCATCTGGGATCTCTTTGTACATGTGTGCCATAGTGTTGTGGTCTTTCTTCTTCTCGGCATAAACATCAAAGTCATCTTCGTGTTCCTCAGGGGAATTGATCAGCTTGGCCCATTCTTCTACTGTGGATTGGTACCTAGTACCCTCAGACATCCATATAATCCTCCCATCTAGATAGAAATGGGTTGTAGAATAGAATTGCATGATCAGCTCATCATTCCACTTGGTGAGCTTCTGTCCAACAAATGTATCTACTCCACAAGCCTTGAAGCTGTCATAGACTCCTGGATAGTGATCTTCATTTTCCTTGATGTACTCCCAGTCAACCCATCTCATGTCACACACTATGGGCTTCTTGTCAAGCAGGACAGTCTCATAAAAGTCTTGTTGTTCCTTTGTGTGGAACCTGTAGTCCACAGCAGTTCTCCTCCTGACAGCATATGGATCAGACTGTCTCCACAATCTCAGTCCTGAATCCTTCCTGATCTTCATATTTTCTGCAACAGGATGTGCATCATTGTGGTCAGGGATCTTGGGCTTGAGCTTCCTTAGCACTTGGGCTTCATCATCTTCTTCATCAACAGTCTCAGGATCTGGGGCCTTGTTCTTTTCTGCATCTGGAATGTTCCTGGTGCTTCTATTGGGTGTAGACTTTTGAGCTGGAGCATTGGGAGCAGACTTGGGCTTAGATGGAGCAGCCCCTGATCTGATTGCATCGCCCATAAGCTTCCGAGCTTTGGGTGCTGGTGCAGCATCCTCTTCTTCTTCATCATCTCTCATCATTGATGGTTTTCCAATAACTCTGGCAATGGTCTTATTGACCTTTTCTTTCTCTCTTCTTGCCTTCACCTCCTTCTTTGGGTTCAAGAGTGAACTCCATTGTTTCTTGAGTGGAGGCTCTGGCTTTTGGCATTGGAACTCTTCTTGCCGGAGCCTTTGTCTTCATTACAGGCTTACTTGCAGCAGTTGTGCCATACTCCATTTTCAGCACCTTTTTCCTTGAAGTGGCCTCATCCTCAACAGCCACATAATCCTCATCTTTAGAATCTGAGGTTTTCTTCTTCCTTGTCCTGGTAGCTGCTTTTGGCAAGTTACTAGGTGTGCTCCTGCTGCCCTCATCATAGCTGCTGGAGGGACTAGTGCCCTCACTCAACTGAACCTGCTCTTCAGACTTGTTCTGACTGTCACTTTGATCAGACATCTTCAGGAAAACTATCAGGAGACCATGTGAATAGGTTGTAGATGAGGTAGAGTAGATGAGCATCAGAAAGTACAGAGGTTTTGCAAAACAATCGAGTCAAAAAGCTTAGTTTTAGTTCTCTACATAAGTGATCTCGAAGCTACTGAATTGACAAACTCGGTGATACCGAAGCAACACTTGGAACCTAAACTAGTGAACTCAGTTGGGCCGAGTCACAGTTCGGTGGCACCGAGTTTGCTAGGGTTTCACAGAATCTTGAACTCGGTCACACCGATTTGCACGTTTCGGCTGGACCGAAAAGCGCATGTGCAAAGGCCAAGGCCGAATCGGTGAGACCGATTTCTACATTTCGGTCGGTCCGAGATGAGTTCTGCGGAGAGCTAACCCTAAAATTTTCGAATCAATCTAGACCTAAGGAAGTTTTAGCTGGATGGATCAATCTCAATCGTGGCAAGAAACATGGCATTGTCCTTGTGCTAGGAATTAGAGTGAAAAAGACAGCACAAGGGGTCGAACACTTAGCCTAGAGCGGCGAATGTTCGCTACGTCGGCAACGGCGGAGCAGATTGCCGTTGACGGCAGCGGAGACCAGCGGCGGGAGGTCGCTGGCGGCGAGAGGACGATCCGGAGACCCGAAGAGCCAGGGCAGGTTATGCGCGGGTGAAGGGTTTCGAAATTTTTCCAAAATTTGACCAGTCAATATATATAACCTGACCCTGTCAGTGTGACCAAGTGGAACAACTCGGTGTGACCGAAAGGTTCTAATCAGTTACACCGGGATTGAAAACCTAGATCAACTAAGTGATCTCGGTAGGACCGAAAAGGATGAATCGGTCAGACCGAAATGCACAAAGAGGTTTTGGAAGTTTAACTCTATGATGAATCGGGGACTCCGAGTGCTCCTCACACAGAGTGGTTCGAATCTGACTTGATCAAACTTTGTGATGTAGCACGAATAAAATTTGAGACGAGGAAAGCATAGATAGCTAGAGGGAGGTCTTAGGCATTCTTGTCCATCCATTTGGCAAAATAGAAAAAGCCAAACAATCACAGCAACAAATGGATGTCCTCGAATGATAAAAATATGCATTCAACATGCTCACACAATAATATGGCAAAAGAAATATGTGACAAAGCATGCACAAACACTCTAGCATCTATCAAGCAATTGGCGATGACTAGGTCATCTATATATGAGTATATTGACTTAGGAGTCAAATGAGAACATTTGACCATAGGTCATACTCATCGTTTAAGCACAAGTGGGGTTACCACTTTTACATAAAGCATTGTTGTGCTCACACCATTTGAGTTGCTTTAGCTCAATTTTTAGAGTAAAGCTCCCCCTAGATGTGATATCCTCCCTGATACGTCTCCAACGTATCTATAATTTTTGATTGCTCCATGCTATATTATCTACTGTTTTGGATGTTTATGGGCTTTATTATACACTTTTATATCATTTTTGGGACTAACCTATTAACCCAAAGCCCGGTGCCAGTTTCTATTTTTACCTTGTTTAGGGTTTCGAAGAAAAGGAAAATCAAATGGAGTCCAATTGACCCGAAACTTCACGGAACTCATTTTTGGAAGGAAAGAAGCCCAGAAGACTTGAAGTGCACGTAAGGGAAGCTTCGAGGAGGCCACGAGGTAGGGGGCACGCCCACCCCCCTAGGGCACGCCCTCCACCCTCGTGGGCCCCTCATGGCCCCCCTGATGTACTTCTTCCGCCTATATATCTCCATATACCCTAAAACTTCCAGCGAGCACAATAGATCGGGAGTTCCGCTGCCAGAAGCCTCCGTAGCCACCGAAAGCCAATCTAGACCCATTCCGGCACCCTGCTGGAGGGGGCAATCCCTCTCCGGTGGCCATCTTCATCATCCCGGTGCTCTCCATGACGAGGAGGGAGTAGTTCTCCCTCGGGGCTGAGGGTATGTACCAGTAGCTATGTGTTTGATCTCTCTCTCTCTCGTGGTCTTGAGGTGATACGATCTTGATGTATCGCGAGCTTTGCTATTATAGTTGGATCCTACGATGTTTCTCCCCCTCTACTCTCTTGTAATGGATTGAGTTTTCCCCTTGAAGTAATCTTATCGGATTGGGTCTTTAAAGATTTGAGAACACTTGATGTATGTCTTGTTGTGCATATCTGTGGTGACAATGGGATACCACGTGATTCACTTAATGTATGTTTTGGTGATCAACTTGCGGGTTCCTCCCATGAACCTATGCATAGGGGTTGGCACACATTTTCGTCGTGATTCTCGGTCGAAACATTGGGGCACTCTTTGAGGTCCTATGTGTTGGTTGAATAGATGAATCTGAGATTGTGTGATGCATATCGTATAATCATACCCACGGATACTTGAGGTGACATTGGAGTATCTAGGTGACATTAGGGTTTTGGTTGATTTGTGTCCTAAGGTGTTATTCTAGTACGAACTCTAGGGCTGTTTGTGACACTTATAGGAATAGCCCAACGGATTGATTGGAAAGAATAACTTTGAGGTGGTTTCGTACCCTACCATAATCTCTCCGTTTGTTCTCCGCTATTAGTGACTTTGGAGTGACTCTTTGTTGCATGTTGAGGGATAGTTATGTGATCCAATTATGCTATTATTGTTGAGGGAACTTACACTAGCGAAAGTATGAACCCTAGGCCTTGTTTCCTATCATTGCAATACTGTTTATGCTCACTTTTATCACTTGCTACCTTGCTATTTTATATTTTCAGATTACAAATACCTTTATGTACTATCCATATACCACTTGTATCACCATCTCTTCACCGAACTAGTGCACCTATACAATTTACCATTGTATTGGGTGTGTTGGGGACACAAGAGACTCTTTGTTATTTGGTTGCAGGGTTGCTTGAGAGAGACCATCTTCATCCTACGCCTCCTACGGATTGATAAACCTTAGGTCATCCACTAGAGGGAAATTTGCCACTGTCCTACAAACCTCTACACTTGGAGGCCCAACAACGTCTACAAGAAGAAGGTTGTGTAGTAGACATCAAGCTCTTTTCTGGCGCTGTTGCCGGGGAGGTGAGTGCTTGAAGGTATATATTTAGATCTTGCAATCGAGTCTTTTAGTTTCTTGTTTTATCACTAGTTTAGTTTATAAAAGAAAACTATAAAAAATGGAATTGAGTTTGTCTCATACGCTTCACCTTTTTAATATCTTTCATGAGTATGATGGAAAGGATAATTGTGCTCAAGTGCTAGAAGAAGAAATCTATAAAATGTTTGGCACTAAATATTTGAATGATGGGCATGATTTCAATGTTGTTAGTATGAATTCCTTGAATATCCATGATGCTATTGATATGCAAAGCCACAAGCTTGGGGAAGCTATGTTTGATGAAGATGATATTTTTTGTCCCCCAAGTTTTGATGAGCAAATTTATTATGATGAAAGCATGCCTCCTATCTATGATGATTATTGTGATGACACGTATGCTTTAAAGAATAATGATAACCATGAAACTTGTCATCTTGATCTTAATTTTCAATCACATGATAGTTATTTTGTTGAGTTTGCTCCCACTATTATTGATGAGAAGAATTTTGCTTGTGTGGAGAGTAGTAAATTTTCTTTGCTTGTAGATCATGAAAAGAATGCTTTAGGTGCTGGTTATATTGTTGAATTCATTCATTATGCTACTGAAAATTATTATGAGGGAGGAATATATTCTTGTAGGAATTGCAATAATATCAAGTTTCCTCTCTGTGTGCTTAAAATTTTGAAGTTATGCTTGTTTTACCTTCCTATGCAAGTTGATCCTTGTTCCCACAAGTTGTTTGCTCACAAAATCCCTATGCATAGGGAGTGGGTTAGACTTAAATGTGCTAGTCATATTCTTCATGATGCTCTATTTATGTTTAAATTCTTATCCTTTATGTGAGCATCATTGAAATCATCACGCCTAACTAGGGCGTCAAACGATAGCGCTTGTTGGGAGGCAAACCAACTTTATTTTTGTTCCTTACTTTTTGCTCCTGTTTAGTAATAAATAATTTATCTAGCCTCTGTTATTATTGAGTTTTTATGTTTTAATTAGTGTTTGTGCCAAGTAGAACCTTTGGGAAGACTTGGGGAAAGTCTTGTTGATCTTGCTGTAAAAAACAGAAACTTTAGCACTCACGAGAACTGCTGCCATTTTTATTTGGAGAGTTCTATTTAGTTAATTATTTTTTCATATGATTAATAGATAAATTCCTCAGGTCCAGAAATTTATTTTAGAATTTTTGGGGTTCCAGAAGTTTGCGTTAGCTACAGATTACTACAGACTGTTCTGTTTTTGACAGATTTCTGTTTTTTGTGTGTTGTTTGCTTATTTTGATGAATCTATGGCTAGTAAAATAGTTTATAAACCATATAGAAGTTGGAATACAGTAGGTATAACACCAATATAAATAAAGAATGAGTCCATTACAGTACCTTGAAGTGGTCTTTTGTTTTCTTTCGCTAACGGAGCTCACGAGATTTCTACTTTAAGTTTTGTGTTGTGAAGTTTTCAAGTTTTGGGTAAAGATTTGATGGATTATGGAACATGGAGTGGCAAGAGCCTAAGCTTGGGGATGCCCATGGCACCCCCAAGATAATCTAAGGACACCTAAAAGCCAAAGCTTGGGGGTGGCCCGGAAGGCATCCCCTCTTTTGTCTACTTCTATCGTTAACTTTACGTGGAGCTATATTTTTATTCGCCACATGATATGTGTTTTGCTTGGAGCGTCAATTTATTTTGTTAGAATTTGATTGCTATTATTTAGAAAAATGTTTTTCATCTTTTATTTCAATAAAAGTGGCATCGATAGCCTTTACAATGCGTATTTTACAAGTCTTCATGTTGCTGTTTGAAAACAGAAAGTTTACCGCTGTTGCAATAATTCCCTAGAAAATTAAGAATGTGATAAAATGTTTAAACCTTTTGAATTTTAAGATCTGATAAATTTACTACAGTGGGAATTTTCTTTCATAATTTTTGGAGTTAGGGAAGTATGGATCTAGCTGCATTCTTTACAGACTGTCCTGTTTAGGCAGATTGCTGTCATGATTGCATTGTTAGCATATGTTTGTTTCTTTAATGATTCGATTTGAGGATAGGTATATTAAATATGCAGAGGCATTTAGTGTGCAATGTTGAATAATAATTTTTGTGATTTGCTACAGTAGAGGATGATAAGGTTTTTGCATTGATTTATACTAACTTATCTCACGAGTCCTTGTTGAGTTTTGTGTGGATGAAGCTTTTGAGATTTAGGGAGACCGTGATATGAGAGGAATTAAGGAGACACAAAAGCTCAAGCTTGGGGATGCCCAAGGCATCCCAAGATAATATTTCAAGAAGTCTCAAGCGTCTAAGCTTGGGGATGCCCCGGTTGGCATCCCACCTTTCTTCTTCAACAACTATCGGTTAGTTTCGGTTGATCCTAAATTTTTGCTTCTTCACATGATGTTTGCCATTCTTAGAATGTCATTTTATTTTGCTTTTCTTGCTGCTTGAATAAAATACCAAGATCTGAAATTCTTAAATGTTAGAGAGTCTTCACATAGTTGCATAATTATTCGACTACTCATTGATCTTCACTTATATCTTTCGGAGTAGTTTGTTGTTGCTCTAGTGCTTCACTTATATCTTTTAGAGCACAGTTGTGGATTTGTTTTATAGAAACTATTGATCTCTCATGCTTCACTTAGAATATTTTGAGAGTCTTCATGGTAATTTGCTTAAATAATCCTAATATTCTAGGCATCCAAGAATAGTAAAAACTTTCATATGGAGTATTGAATACTAAGAGAAGTTTGATGCTTGATGATTGTTTTGAGATATGGAGGTAATAAAATCAAAGTCGTGCTAGTTGAGTAGTTGTGAAATTGAGAAATACTTGTGTTGAAGTTTGCAAGTCCCGTAGCATGCACGTATGGTAAACGTTATGTAACAAATTTGAAACATGAGGTGTTATTTGATTGTCCTCCTTATGAGTGGTGGTTGGGAACAAGCGATGGTATTTTCCTACGAATCTATCCCCCTAGGAGCATGTGCGTAGTCCCGAGGTTTTTGATGACTTGTAGATTTTTGCAATAAGTATGTGAGTTCTTTATGACTAATGTTGAGTCCATGGATTATACGCACTCTCACCCTTCCATCCTTGCTAGCCTCTTCGGTACCGTGCATTGCCCTTTCTCACATTGAGAGTTGGCGCAAACTTCGCCGGTGCATCCAAACCCTGTGATATGATACGCTCTTTCACACATAAACCTCCTTATATCTTCCTCAAAACAGCCACCATACCTACCTATTATGGCATTTCCATAGCCATTCCGAGATATATTGCCATGCAACTTTCCATCATTCCATTCATCATGACACATTCATCTTTATCATATTGCTTAGCATGATCATGTAGTTGACATAGTATTTGTGGCAAAGCCACCGTTCATAATTCTTTCATACATGTCACTCTTGGTTCATTGCATATCCTGTACACTGCCGGAGGCATTCATATAGAGTCATACTTTGTTCTAATATCGAGTTGTAATCATTGAGTTGTAAATAAATAGAAGTGTGATGATCATCATTTTCTAGAGCATTGTCCCAAGTGAGGAAAAAAATAAAAAAAATGAGAAAGGCCATAAAAAAGGAGAAGGCCCAAAAAAGAAAGAGAAAGGCCATAAAAAAAGAAAGTCCCAAATAAAAAAATGAGAGAAAAAGAGAGAAGGGACAATGCTACTATCCTTTGCCACACTTGTGCTTCAAAGTAGCACCATGATCTTCATCATAGAGAGTCTCTTGTTTTGTCACTTTCATATACTAGTGGGAATTTTTCATTATAGAACTTGGCTTGTATATTCCAACAATGGGCCTCCTCAAGTGCCCTAGGTCTTCATGAGCAAGCAAGTTGGATGCACACCCACTTCGTTTCTTTTGTTGAGCTTTCATACATTTATAGCTCTAGTGCATCCGTTGCATGGCAATCCCTACTCCTTGCATTAACATCAATCGATGGGCATCTCCATAGCTCATTGATTTGCCTCGTTGATGTGAGACATTCTCCTTTTTGTCTTCTCCACATAACCCCCATCATCATATTCTATTCCACCCATAGTGCTATGTCCATGGCTCACACTCATATATTGCGTGAAAGTTTATAGGTTTGAGATTACTAAAGTATGAAACAATTGCTTGGCTTGTCATCGGGGTTGTGCATGATGAGAGCATTCTTGTGTGATGAAAATGGAGCATGACTAAACTATATGATTTTGTGGGGATGAACTTTCTTTGACCATGTTATTTTGAGAAGACATAATTGCTTAGTTAGTATGCTTGAAGTATTATCATTTTTATGTCAATATGAACTTTTGTCTTGAATCTTTCGGATCTGAATATTCATGCCACAATTAAGAAGAATTACATTGAAATTATGCCAAGTAGCACTCCGCATCAAAAATTCCGTTTTTATCCTTTACCTACTCGAGGACGGGCAGGAATTAAGCTTGGGGATGCTGATACTTCTCCAATGTATCTATAATTTTTGATTGCTCCATGCTATATTATCTACTGTTTTGGATGTTTATGGGCTTTACTATACACTTTTATATCATTTTTGGGACTAACCTATTAACCCAGAGCCCAGTGCCAGTTTCTGTTTTTACCTTGTTTTAGGGTTTCGAAGAAAAGGAAAATCAAACGGAGTCCAATTGACCTGAAACTTCACGGAACTCATTTTTGGAAGGAAAGAATCCCAGAAGACTTGAAGTGCACATAAGGGAAGCTTCGAGGAGGCCACGAGGTAGGGCGGCGCGCCCACCCCCCTAGGGCGCGCCCTCCACCCTCGTGGGCCCCTCGTGGCCCCCCTGACGTACTTCTTCCGCCTATATATCTCCATATACCCAAAAACTTCCAGGGAGCCCAATAGATCGGGAGTTCCGCCGCCAGAAGCCTCCGTAGCCACCGAAAGCCAATCTAGACCCGTTCTAGCACCCTGCCGGAGGGGGGCAATCCCTCTCGGTGGCCATCTTCATCATCCCGGTGCTCTCCATGATGAGGAGGGAGTAGTTCTCCCTTGGGGCTGAGGGTATGTACCAGTAGCTATGTGTTTGATCTCTCTCTCTCTCGTGTTCTTGAGGTGATACGATCTTGATGTATCGCGAGCTTTGCTATTATAGTTGGATCCTATGATGTTTCTCCCCCTCTACTATCTTGTAATGGATTGAGTTTTCCCCTTCAAATAATCTTATCGGATTGAGTCTTTAAAGATTTGAGAACACTTGATGTATGTCTTGCCGTGCGTATCTGTGGTGACAATGGGATACCACGTGATTCACTTGATATATGTTTTGGTGATCAACTTGCGGGTTCCGCCCATGAACCTATGCATAGGGGTTGGCACACGTTTTCGTCGTGATTCTTCGGTCGAAACTTTGGGGCACTCTTTGAGGTCCTATGTGTTGGTTGAATAGATGAATCTGAGATTGTGTGGTGCATATCGTATAATCATACCCACGGATACTTGAGGTGGCATTGGAGTATCTAGGTGACATTAGGGTTTTGGTTGATTTGTGTCTTAAGATGTTATTCTAGTACGAACTCTAGGGCTGTTTGTGACACTTATAGGAATAGCCCAACGGATTGATTGGAAAGAATAACTTTGAGGTGGTTTCGTACCCTACCATAATCTCTCCGTTTGTTCTCCGCTATTAGTGACTTTGGAGTGACTCTTTGTTGCATGTTGAGGGATAGTTATGTGATCCAATTATGCTATTATTGTTGAGGGAACTTACACTAGCGAAAGTATGAACCCTAGGCCTTGTTTCCTATCATTGTAATACCGTTTATGCTCACTTTTATCACTTGCTACCTTGCTGTTTTATATTTTCAGATTACAAATACCTTTATCTACTATCCATATACCACTTGTATCACCATCTCTTCGCCGAACTAGTGCACCTATACAATTTACCATTGTATTGGGTGTGTTGGGGACACAAGAGACTCTTTGTTATTTGGTTGCAGGCTTGCTTGAGAGAGACCATCTTCATCCTATGCCTCCTACGGATTGATAAACCTTAGGTCATCCACTTGAGGGATATTTGCTACTGTCCTACAAACCTCTGCACTTGGAGGCCCAACAACGTCTACAAGAAGAAGGTTGTGTAGTAGACATCACTCCCTAAGAGGGATGAACTGACCTTGGGTTTTGTCGATGATGACTTCATGTAGGTAATGAAGATGTGGATGCTCAATGTTGATGTGGATCATTCGGAGCATTCCATTGGAGTGAGTTGCACTTTCAATACCTACACGGGTTAGTCCCACAAGGAACAAGCAAGGATATCCATATCCATAGAGTGATGTATACACAAGATGATGTCCATGAAAGCATTAGGTTACCTTGTCCCTTGTCTTACCAATAAGAGGGTTTTGTGACTCCTTGAACTAGTGCAAGATATGGAAGTTGTTTACACTTGTTATTGCCAAATGATAAGAGTGATGTATGTTGGAGGATCACCCTCAAGAACTCTCTAGTTCTTCTTCTTCGGGATCCACACCATCTTGATGAGAATCCTTTGAGTTGTAGTCGTACGTGATGAGGTAGAACTTGATGTAGTCTTGGGAACCCACTTGGCCAAGGCCTTAGGAGCTTCTTCAAATTCATCACTCTCCTCTTGAAGATTGTCCTTGCCTTTTTGCTTGTGGTCTTGTGGTGGAAGATCATCTTGAGCTTGTGTTTCTTTGAAAGAAGTAGGATCATACTTCTCTTGTTGAGGAACAAACTTCGTCTTGGGGTATTGATCTTCTTCCCACTCAACTCCATTGTCATTGAACTTTCGTTCAAAACCAACACCTTGATTCTTCCGGTGCCTTCCTTGCTTGCGTACAATTTCCTCAAATTGCTTACTTCCGGCAAGGCTCTTGTAAACACCTTTCTATATAATTCCCTTCAATAAGCTATTTTCTTGCTCAAGTGTAACTTGGATAAGAGAGTCATTAGTGGAATCAAGAGAACTACTAGAAGCAACAACATTGGATTTAGCATGATTGTTGTTACTACTAGATGAAGAATCTTTCTTGTTCTTGTTGCTAGATTTAACTCGTGGCATGTAAGTAGACAAGAGTAAACGCTTGGCAATGTAAGAAGAACTTTTCTTGTGAAGATCATCATTGGTTGCTTTTAAGAACTCATGCTCTTGCTCAAGGTTGAGCTTTTCAAAGCGTAGCTTCTCATGAGTCTTTAAAAGTTCTCGATGATCTTTCAAGGTAGTTTCATGAGCTAACTTAAGAGTGTTTAGTTCTTTAGTTAGACACTCAATCGCCTTCTTATCATCGTCATTCGTTTTATCTTGATTAGCATGATTAATAGCAAGTTCATCGTAGTTTTCATAACTAGAGTTATCAACAAGTAAATCATCATCTCCTAGCAAATCATCTTCATCACTATTGAAATCAACATACTCGGGGTGTGTTACCTTTGGACCTTTAGCCATGAAGCATATTCCAATTCCTTCATTTGGTGAGTCAAATATGTTGTAGGAGTTGGTTGTCACAAGTGCTAGTCCGGCAACACCTTCATCTTGAGTATATTCGGAGTCGGAGTAATAACTTCTTTCGGAGTGATGGTCAGAGTCAGATCCGGATACCCATTCACCAACATGAGCTTGATGTCTTCATTTTGTGTAGCTCCTTGATGACTTATCCTTCCTCTCCGAATCCTTGCTTCTCCGAGAGGGTCTTCGTTCATAATGATCATCTCTACTCCTCCTCTCTCTTGATGGTGATTCTTCTCTCCTACTTCTTCTCTTGGGAGAATCTTATCTTCTTTTGTAGGGAGCCGTACACTCACTAGAATAGTGTCCGGGTCTTCCACAATTGTAGCAGTTACGCTCATGACTAGAAGATCTTTTGTCATTGTAGGACCTTGACTTGGAACTTCTTTCCTTGCTTCTAATCTTGTAGAACTTGTTGAAGTTCTTCACCATTAGGCTCAATTCTTCATTTAAGGTTTGCTTCTCATTTGATAATGTGGGGGCATCACATGAGGCTTTGTAAGCACCACTTGACTTGTTGTGAAGCTCTTCATTATCCTTAAGTGACATCTCATGAGCAACAATTCTTCCAATGACTTCCGTTGGCTTGAGATCTTTGTAGTTGGGCATCATTTGGATCAATGTGCACACGGTATCATATTTTCCATCCAAGGCTCTAAGGATCTTCTTGATGATGAATCTATCGGTCATCTCTTCACTTCCTAAGCTGGCAATCTCATTTGTGATGAGAGCAAACCTAGAGTACATTTCAGTGACACCTTCACCATCCTTCATTTTGAAATTGTCAAGTTGACTTTGAAGCACATCCAATTTGGATTCCTTGACGGAGTCGGTACCTTCGTGCATATCAATCAAAGTATCCCAAATTTCCTTTGCATTCTCAAGACAGTTGATTTTGTTGAATTCTTCGGGGCACAATCCATTGAAGAGAATATCACAAGCTTGAGAATTGTACTGCAGCATCTTCAACTCTTCCGCGGTAGCTTCATGGTTCAGTTCTCTCCCATCAAAGAATTCACCTTGCAAGCCAATACACACAATAGCCCAAACGGCGGGGTTATGTCCAAGAATATGCATTTTCATCTTATGCTTCCAACTATCAAAATTTGTACCATCAAAGTAAGGACCTCTACGGTGGTAATTTCCCTCGCTAGACGCCATACTCTCCTAGGTTGTGAAACCAAGGCTATGACCACCAAAAGCTATGGAAATCAAAGCAAATGGAGACCAACACTCTGATACCACTTGTAGGATCGAAAGTATGTCTAGAGGGGGGTGATTAGACTACTTGACCAAATAAAAATCTAGCCTTTTCCCAATTTTAATACTTGGCAGATTTTAGCAACTTTGCACAAGTCAAGCAATCAACCTAAACATGCAATTCTAAGAGTATAGCAGCGGAAAGTAAAACAATTGCATATGAAGGTAAAGGGAGGAGTTTGAGGGAGCAAACACAATGTTGACATGGAGATTTTTGTCTGTGGTTCCGATAGGTGGTGCTATCGTACATCCACGTTGATGGAGACTTCAAACCACGAAGGGTAACGGTTGCGCGAGTCCATGGAGGGCTCCACCCACGAAGGGTCCATGTCGGGGGACTGATCCACGAACACCTATGGGACCGGCGGGCCGAGTCCCTTTCGATTCGGTGAGGGCGGAGGCCGTGCAAAGAGCGGATCGAGGCGAGGCATGCGAGCGGTTTACCCAGGTTCGGGCCGCACGGATGCGTAAAACCCTACTCCTGCTTTGTGGTTTGTATTGATTTCTTGCTCGGGAGCGCGGAGTGCTACAGTACACACCAACAGCTAATGAGACCGAGCGGGAGTGTTCTCCGAACTAGCTAACTAGCTAGCCCATTCACCAGCCAACCTCCTCTACGTTGCGCATGGGCCTCCTTTTATATGCTCAAGGGGTCACCGACAGGTGGCAACGTAGACAAGGGTAAAAATGGAAAGGTGCTGCGGTAGGTACAGCTACCTGCTACAGTGTATAATACCTAACCCTGACGGCAGGGGACAAGGGCATTAAATGCTCGTCTGGTCGCCTAAACAGTGCAAAAGGGACCGCCAGGGACGCCACCGCGTGCCACGATGGCAATCTTGTCAGCGCCGCTTGCCACCGCGCACCCCTGGCTGCACAGCCTCCCGCCACGTACGCCTGGAAGGGTCCCAGAGCGACACGTTGGTGGATGTGCTGGAGCGCGGGCGCGGAGTGGTGGCTTGCCGCGGCAAGCGCCTTGCCGTGGTCGTTGTCTTGTCACGTCCGGGAGCTTGTCGCTCACTGGGCCTTGCCGGGGCGCGTGGCGCGTCGCGGCAAGTTCCTTGAGGTGCCTTGGTTGGCCTTCCCGGCAAGCTCCTCTTGCCGGGGTCTTGCCTCCTTGGCTTGGATACTTTGTTCTTGAATGGCTCCAAAGGAACCACGGAGGACCTTGGCGGTCACCCGGCAAGCCTTGCCATGGGACGCTGCGACTGCCCGTGCACAAGTTCGGGATACTAGGGTACCCCTACTCTAGTACACCGACAGTCCACGAAGAAGCAACCTTGTCTATCCCACCATGGTCGTCGCCCACGAAGGACTTTCCTCACTCGGGTATATCTTCATGAAGTAGGCGATCTCCTTCCCCTTACAAACTCTTTGGTTCAACTCCACAATCTTTACGGAGGCTCCCAAGTGACACCTAGCCAATCTAGGAGACACCACTCTCCAAGAGGTAACAAATGGTGTGTTGATAATGAACTCCTTGCTCTTGTGCTTCAAAAGATAATCTCCCCAACACTCAACTCTCTCTCACGGGATTTGGATTTGGTAGAAAGAATATTTGAGTGGAAAGCAACTTGGGGAAGGCTAGAGATCAAGATTTATGTGGTTGGAATGGAATATCTTGACCTCAACACAAGTGTAGGTGGTTCTATCTCAGAAAATGTATGTTGGAAGTGTAGGCATGTTCTGATGGCTCTCTCCATGAATGAAGAGTGGGTGGAGGGGTATATATATCCTCCACACAAAATCTAACAGTTACACACAATTTACCAAACTCGGTGGGACCGAATCATGAAACTCGGTCGGACCGATTTGGTTCATAATGTGACCGTTAGAGTTTTCGGTGGGACCGACATGTCAACTCGGTGGGACCGATGTCATTAGGGTTAGGTCATAACTTAATCTTGATGAGACCGATTACACAAACTCGGTGAGACCGATTTTGGTAATAGACTAACCAGAGAGTTGGTCAGGCAAACTCGGTGGGACCGATTCGCTCATCTCGGTTGGACCGAAATGTTACGAAAGGGAAACAGAAAGTTTGCATTTCAATATTGGTGGGACCGTTCGCTCATCTTGGTTTGATAGAAACGTTACGAAGGTAAACAGAGAGATTACAATCCCACCTCGGTGATACCGAGATCCCTATCAGTGAGACCGAAAAGACTAGGGTTTCTGGCAGTGGCTATGTCAAGAGAACTCGGTGGCACCGGATAGAAAATTTCGGTGGGGCCGAGTTTAACTTTTGGTTTGGGACATATGTGGATATGAGAAAGTAGTTGAGGGCTTTGGAGCATATCACTAAGCATTTTGAGCAAGAACCTCATTAAGCAGCACCTCACCCCCTCTTGATAGTATTGGCTTTTCCTATGGACTCAATGTGATCTTGGATCACTAAAATAAAAAATGTAGAGTCTTGTGCTTTGAGCTTGAGCCAATCCTTTTGTCCTTGGCACTTTAAGGGGTCCACTTTTCTAATACATGCCATGCCAATAATTGAGCTTTCCTGAAATATTTATCTTGAAATAGCATTAGCTCAATGAGCTATATGTTGTTAGGAATTACCAAAACCACCCAGGGATAGTTGCACTTTCAGTTAGTATAAGAAAATAAATCACCACTTAGGTACTGTTGTTAACTCATTCTAAATTCATATTGGTGTAATATCTACTATATTCCAACTCATATATGGTTCATACCCTCCGATACTACTCATAAATTCATCAAAATATGCAAACAACACATAGAAAACAGAATCTGTCAAAAACAGAACAGTCTGTAGTAATATGGATCAAACGTATACTTCTGGAACCCCAAAAATTCTAAAATAAATTGCTGGACATGAGGAATTTGTCTATTAATCATCTGCGAAAAGAATTAACTAAATAGCACTCTCCAGTAAAAAATGGCAGCAAATCTCGTGAGCACTAAAGTTTCTGTTTTTTGAAGCAAGATCACAAAGACTTCACCCAAGTCTTCCCAAAGGTTCTAATTGGCACAAACACTAATTAAAACATAAAACCACATGTAAACGGAGGCTTGATAAATTATTTATTACTAAACAGGAACAAAAGGCAGGGAACAAAAATAAAATTGGATTACCTCCCAACAAGCGCTATCGTTTAACGCCCCTAGCTAGGCATGATGATTTCAATGATGCTCATATAAAAGATAAGAATTGAAACATAAAGAGAGCATCATGAAGAATATGACGAGCACATTTAAGTCTAACCCACTTCCTATGCATAGGGATTTTGTTAGCAAACAACTTGTGGGAACAAGAATCAACTTGCATAGGAAGGTAAAACAAGGATAACTTCAAGATTTTCAACACATAGAGAGGAAACTTGATGTTATTGCAACTCCTACAAGCATATATTCCTACCTCATAATAATTTTCAGTAGCATCATGAATGAATTAAACAACATAACCATCACATAAAGCATTCTTTTCATGATCTACAAGCATATAAATTTTATTAGTCTCCAGATAAGTGAATTTCTTCTCATGAATAGTAGTGGGAGCAAACTCAACAAAATAAATATCATGTGAGGCATAATCCAATTGAAAGTTAAAATCAATATGACAAGTTTCATGGTTATCATTGTTCTTTATACCATACATGTCATCACAATAATCATCATAGATAGCGACTTTGTTCTCATAATCAATTGGAACCTCTTTCGAAATAGTGGAATCATTACTAAATAAAGTCATGACCTCTCCAAATCCACTTTTATCAATATAATCATCATAAATAGGAGGCATGCTATCATCATAATAAATTTTCTCATCAAAACTTGGGAGACAAAAAATATCATCTTCATCAAACATAGCTTCCCCAAGCTTGTGGCTTTGCATATCATTAGCATCATGGATATTCAAGGAATTCATACTAACAACATTGCAATCATGCTCAACATACAAAGATTTAGTGCTGAACATTCTAATGCAGTCTTCTTCTAACACTTTGGCACAATTATCGGAATCCTTATTTTCACGAAAGACATTAATAAGATGAAGCATATGAGGCAAACTTAATTCCATTTTTTTGTAATTTTCTTTTATAGACTAAACTAGTGATAAAACAAGAAACAAAAAGATTTGATTGCAAGATCTAAAGATATACCTTCAAGCGCTAACCTCCCCGGCAATGGCACCAGAAAAGAGCTTGATGTCTACTACACAACCTTCTTCTTGTAGACGTTGTTGGGCCTCCAAGTGCAGAGGTTTGTAGGACAGTAGCAAATTTCCCTCAAGTGGATAACCTAAGGTTTATCAATCCGTGGGAAGCGTAGGATGAAGATGGTCTCTCTCAAATAACCCTGCAACCAAATAACAAAGAGTCTCTTGTGTCCCCAACACACCCAATACAATACAATGGTAAGTTGTATAGGTGCACTAGTTCGGCGAAGAGATGGTGATACAACTGCAATATGGGTGGTAGATATAGGTTTTTGTAATCTGAAAATATAAAAACAGCCAGGTAGCAAGTGGTAAAAGTGAGCATAAACAGTATTGCAATGTGTTGAAACAAGGCCTAGGATTCATACTTTCACTAGTGCAAGTTCTCTCAACAATAATAACATAATTGGATCAAATAACTATCCCTCAACATGCAACAAAGAGTCACTCCAAAGTCACTAATAGCGGAGAACAAACAAAGAGATTATTGTAGGGTACGAAACCACCTCAAAGTTATCCTTTCTGATCGATCTATTCAAGAGTCCATAGTAAAATAACACGAAGCTATTCTTCCCGTTCAATCTTTCCTAGAGTTCGTACTAGAATAACACCTTAAGACACAAATCAACCAAAACCCTAATGTCACCTAGATACTCCAATTTCACCTCAAGTATCCATGGGTATGATTATACGATATGCATCACACAATCTCAGATTCATCTATTCAACCAACAAAAAGAACTTCACAGAGTGCCCCAAAGTTTATACCGGAGAGTCAAGACGAAAACGTGTACCAACCCCTATGCACAAGTTCACGAGGTCACGGAACTCGCAAGTTGATCACCAAAACATACATCAAGTGGATCACGTGATATCCCATTGTCACCACAGATAAGCACATGCAAGACATACATCAAGTGTTCTCAAATCCTTAAAGACTCAATCGGATAAGATAACTTCAAAGGGAAAACTCAATTCATCACAACAAAGTAGAGGGGGAGAAACATCATAAGATCCAAATATAATAGCAAAGCTCGCGATACATCAAGATCGTGCTGACTCAAGAACACGAGAGAGAGAGAGAGAGAGAGAGAGAGAGAGAGAGAGATCAAACACATAGCTACTGGTACATACCCTCAGCCCCAATGGAGAACTACTCCCTCCTCATCATGGAGAGCGCCGGGATGATGAACATGGTCATCGGAGAGGGATTCCCCCCTCCGGCAGGGTGCCAGAACAGGTCTAGATTGGTTTTCGATAGCTACGAGGCTTCTGGCGGCGGAACTCCCGATCTATGTTTCTTTCTGGAAGTTTTGGGTTATATAAGAGGTGTTGGAATCGGGAACAAGGCAGGGGGTGATGTCTACTACACAACCTTCTTCTTGTAGACGTTGTTGGGCCTCCAAGTGCAGAGGTTTGTAGGACAGTAGCAAATTTCCCTCAAGTGGATGACCTAAGGTTTATCAATCCGTGGGAGGCGTAGGATGGAGATGGTCTCTCTCAAGCAACCCTGCAACCAAATAACAAAGAGTCTCTTGTGTCCCCAACACACCCAATACAATGGTAAATTGTATAGGTGCACTAGTTCGGCGAAGAGATGGTGAAACAAGTGGTATATGGATAGTAGATAAAGGTATTTGGAATCTGAAATAATAAAAACAGCAAGGTAACGAATGATAAAAGTGAGCGTAAACGGTATTGCAATGCTAGGAAACAAGGCCTAGGGTTCATACTTTCACTAGTGCAAGTCCTCTCAACAATAATAACATAATTGGATCACATAACTATCCCTCAACATGCAACAAAGAGTCACTCCAAAGTCACTAATAGCGGAGAACAAACGAAGAGATTATGGTAGGGTACGAAACCACCTCAAAGTTATTCTTTCCAATCAATCCGTTGGGCTATTCCTATGAGCATCACAAACAGACCTAGAGTTCGTACTAGAATAACACCTTAAGACACAAATCAACCAAAACCCTAATGTCACCTAGATACTCCAATGTCACCTCAAGTATCGTGGGTATGATTATACGATATGCATCACACAATCTCAGATTCATCTATTCAACCAACACATAAGACCTCAAAGAGTGCCCCAAAGTTCCTACCGGAGAATCACGACGAAAAACGTGTGCCAACCCCTATGCATAGGTTCATGGGCGGAACCCGCAAGTTGATCACCAAAACATACATCAAGTGAATCACGTGGTATCCCATTGTCACCACAGATACGCACGGCAAGACATACATCAAGTGTTCTCAAATCTTTAAAGACTCAATCCGATAAGATAGCTTCAAAGGGGAAACTCAATTCATTACAAGAGACTAGAGGGGGGAAGAAACACCATAGGATCCAAATATGATAGCAAAGCTCGCGATACATCAAGATCGTATCATCTCAAGAATAAGAGAGAGAGAGAGAGATCAAACACATAGCTACTGGTACATACCCTCAGCCCTGAGGGAGAACTACTCCCTCATCGTCATGGAGAGCACCAGGATGATGAAGATGGCCACCGAAGAAGGATTGCCCCATCCAGCAGGGTGCCGGAATGGGTCTAGATTGGTTTTCGGTGGCTACGGAGGCTTCTGGCGGCGGAACTCCCGATCTATTGTGTCCACGGATGTTTTTAGGGTATATGGAAATATATAGGCGGAAGAAGTACGTCAGGGGGGCCACGAGGGGCTCACGAGGGTGGAGGGGGCGCCCAGGGGGTGGGCGCGCCCCCCTGCCTCGTGACCTCCTCGCAGATCCCCCGACGTGCACTCCAAGTCTTCTGGGCTTCTTTCCTTCCAAAAATGAGTTCCGTGAAGTTTCAGGTCAATTGGACTCCGTTTGGTTTTCCTTTTCTTCGAAACCCTAAAACAGGGTAAAAACAAAAACTGGCACTGGGCTCTGGGTTAATAGGTTAGTCCCAAAAATGATATAAAAGTGTATAATAAAGACCATAAACATTCAAAACAGTAAATAATATAGCATGGAGCAATCAAAAATTATAGATACATTGGAGACGTATCAGCATCCCCAAGCTTAATTCCTGCTCGTCCTCGAGTAAGTAAATGATAAAAACAGAATTTTTGATGCGGAGTGCTACTTGGCATAATTTCAATGTGACTCTTCTTAATTGTGGTATGAATATTCAGATCCATAAGATTCAAGACAAAAGTTCATATTGACATAAAAATGATAATACTTCAAGCATACTAACTAAGCAATTATGTCTTCTCGAAATAACATGGCCAGAGAAAGTTCATCCCTACAAAATCATATAGTTTAGTCATGCTCCATTTTCGTCACACAAGAATGCTCTCATCATGCACAACCCCGATGACAAGCCAAGCAATTGTTTCATACTTTAGTAATCTCAAACCTATAAACTTTCATGCAATATATGAGTGCGGCCATGGACATAGCACTATGGGTGGAATAGAATATAATGAGGGGGGTTATGTGGGGAAGACAAAAAAGGAGAAAGTCTCACATCAACGAGGCTAATCAATGGGCTATGGAGATGCCCACCGATTGATGTTAATGCAAGGAGTAGGGATTGCCATGCAACGGATGCACTAGAGCTATAAATGTATGAAAGCTCAACAAAAGAAACTAGTGGGTGTGCATCCAACTTGCTTCCTCACGAAGACCTAGGGCACTTGAGGAGGCCCATTGTTGGAATATACAAGCCAAGTTCTATAATGAAAATTTCCCACTAGTATATGAAAGTGATAACATGAGAGACTCGCTACTATGAAGATCATGGTGCTACTTTGAAGCACAAGTGTGGTAAAAGGATAGTAACATTGTCCCTTCTCTCTTTTTCTCTCATTTTTTGGGGGCCTTCTCTTTTTTTTATGGACTTTCTTTTTTTCGGGCCTTCTCTTTTTTTATGGCATTTCTTTTTTTATTCCTCACTTGGGACAATGCTCTAATAATGATGATCATCACACTTCTATTTATTTACAACTCAATGATTACAGCTCGATACTAGAACAAAGATGACTCTATATGAATGCCTCTGGCGGTGTACCGGGATATGCAATGAACCAAGAGTGACATGTATGAAAGAATGATGAACGGTGGCTTTGCCACAAATACTATGTCAACTACATGATCATGCTAAGCAATATGACAATGATGAATGTGTCATGATGAACGGAATGATGGAAAGTTGCATGGCAATATATCTCGGAATGGCTATGGAAATGCCATAATAGATAGGTATGGTGGCTGTTTTGAGGAAGATATAAGGAGGTTTATGTGTGCAAGAGCGTATCATATCACGGGGTTTGGATGCACCGGCGAAGTTTGCGCCAACTCTCAATGTGAGAAAGGGCAATGCACGGTACCGAAGAGGCTAGCAAGGATGGAAGGGTGAGAGTGCGTATAATCCATGGACTCAACATTAGTCCTAAAGAACTCACATACTTATTGCAAAAATCTACAAGTCATCAAAAACCTCGGCACTACGCGCATGCTCCTAGGGGGATAGATAGGTAGGAAAAGACCATTGCTCGTCCCCGACCGCCACTCATAAGGAAGACAATCAAATAACACCTCATGTATCAAATTTGTTGCATAACGTTTACCATACGTGCATGCTACGGGACTTGCAAACTTCAACACAAGCATTTCTCAATTTCATACTCAACTAGCACGACTTTGATATTTTTACCTCCATATCTCAAAACAATCATCAAGCATCAAACTTCTCTTAGTATTCAAAACACTCATAAGAGAATTTTATTATTAATCTTGTATACCTAGCATATTAGGATTTTAAGCAAATTACCATGCTATTTAAGACTCTCAAAATAATATAAGTGAAGCATGAGAGTTCATCTATTTCTACAAAATAAAACCACCACCGTGCTCTAAAAAGATATAAGTGAAGCACTAGAGCAAATGACAAACTACTCCGAAAGATATAAGTGAAGATCAATGAGTAGTTGTATAATTATGTAACTATGTGAAGACTCTCTAACATTTAATAATTTCAGATCTTGACACTTTATTTAAACATCAAGCAAAGCAAAATAAAATGACATTCTAAGAATGGCAAACATCATGTGAGGAAGCAAAAACCTAGGATCAACCGAAACTAACCGATAATTATTGAAGAAGAAAGGTGGGATGCCAACCGGGGCATCCCCAAGCTTAGACGCTTGAGACTTCTTGAAATATTATCTTGGGGTGCCTTGGGAATCCCCAAGCTTGAGCTTTTGTGTCTCCTTATTTCCTCCCATATCACGGTCTCCCTAAATCTCAAAAGCTTCATCCACACAAAACTCAACAAGGACTCGTGAGATAAGCTAGTATGAACCATTGCCAAAACCTTATCATACTATACTGTAGCAAATCACTAAAAATATTATTCAACATTGCATACTAAATGCCTCTGCATATTTAGTAGTTCTATCCTCAAATAGAATCATTAAAGAAGCAAACATAACAGCAATCTGCCTAAACAGGACAGTCTGTAAAGAATGCAGCAACATCCATACTTCCCTAGCTCCAAAAATTATGACATAAAATTCACACTTTAGTAAATTTATCAGAGCTTAATATAAAAAAGGTTTCAACATTTTATCACATTATGACTTTTCTAGGGAATTATTGCAACAGCGGTAAACTTTCTGTTTTCAAACAGCAACATGTGGACTTGTAACATAGGCATAGTAAAGACTATCAATGCCACCTTTATTGGAATAAAAGATGCAAAATATTGTTCTAAATAACAGAAAGCAAATCCTAACAAAATAAATTGATGCTCAAAGCAAAACACATATCATGTGGTAAATAAAAATATAGCTCCAAGTAAAGTTACCGATGAACGAAGACGAAAGAGGGGATGCCTTCCGGGGCATCCCCAAGCTTAGGCTTTTGGTTGTCCTTGAATAATACCTTGGGGTGCCTTGGGCATCCCCAATCTTAGTATCTTGCCACTCCTTATTCCATATTCCATCGAATCTTTGACTCAAAACTTGAAAACTTCACAACACAAAACTTAAAGTAGAAAACTCGTGAGCTCCGTTAGTATAAGAAAATAAATCACCACTTCAAGGTACTGTAATGAACTCATTCTTTATTTATGTTGGTGTTAAACCTACTGTATTCCAACTTCTATATGGTTTATAAAGTCTTTTACTAGCCATAGATTCATCAAAATAAGCAAACAACACACGAAAAACAGAATCTGTCAAAAACAGAACAGTTTGTAGTAATCTGTAACTAATGCAAACTTCTGGAACCCCAAATATTATAAAATAAATTGATGGATCTGAGTACTTTATCTGTTAATCATCTTAAAAAAGAATTAACTAAATATCACTCTCCAAATAAAAATGGCATCAATTCTCGTGAGCGCTAAAGTTTCTGTTTTTTACAGCATGATCAACAAGACTTTCCCCAAGTCTTCCCAAAGGTTCTACTTGGCACAAACACTAATTAAAAGCATAAAACCACATCTAAACAGAGTCTAGATGAATTATTTATTACTAAACAGGAACAAAAAGCGAGGAACAAAAATAAAATTGGGTTGCCTCCCAACAAGCGCTATCGTTTAATGCCCCTAGCTAAGCATGATGATTTCAATGATGCTCACATAAAAGATAAGAAATGAAACATAAAGAGAGCATCATGAAGAATATTACTAGCACATTTAATTCTAACCCACTTCCTATGCATAGGGATTTTGTGAGCAAACAACTTGTGGGAACAATAATCAACTAGCATAGGAGGGCAAAGCAAACATAACTTTGAAACTTTAAGCACATAGGGAGGAAATTTGATATTATTGAAATTCCTACAAGTATATATTCCTCCCTCATAATAATTTTCAGTAGCATCATGAATGAATTCAACAATATAACCAGCACCTAAAGCATTCTTTTCATGATCTACTACTATAGAAATTTTATTACTCGCCACATAAGCAAAATTCTTCTGATGAATAATAGTGGGAGCAAACTCAACAAAATAATTATCATGTGATTGCAAATTAAGATCAAGATGACAAGTTTCATGGATATCATTATTCTTTATAGCATACAAGTCATCACAATAATCATCATAGATAGCAACTTTGTTTTCATAATCAATTGGAACCTCTTCCGAAATAGTGGAATCATTACTAAATAAAGTCATGACCTCTCCAAATCCACTTTCATCAATATAATCATCATAAATAGGAGGCATGCTTTCATCATAATAAATTTGCTCATCAAAACTTGGGGGACAAAAAATATCATCCTCATCAAACATAGCTTCCCCAAGCTTGTGGTTTTGCATATCATTAGCATCATAGATATTCAAGGAATTCATACTAACAACATTGCAATCATGCTCATCATTCAAATATTTAGTGCCAAACATTCGATAGATTTCTTCTTCTAGCACTTGAGCACAATTATCCTTTCCATCATACTCACGAAAGATATTAAAAAGGTGCAGAGTATGAGACAAACTCAATTCCATTTTTTATAGTTTTCGTTTATAAACAAAACTAGTGATAAAACAAGAAACTAAAAGACTCGATTGCAAGATCTAAATATATACCTTCAAGCACTCACCTCCCCGGCAACGGCGCTAGAAAAGAGCTTGATGTCTCCTAGACAACCTTCTTTTTGTAGACATTGTTGGGCCTCCAAGTGCAGAGGCTTGTAGGACAGTAGCAAATTTCCCTCGAGTGGATGACCTAAGGTTTATCAATCCGTGGGAGGCGTAGGATGAAGATGGTCTCTCTCAAGCAACCCTGCAACCAAATAACAAAGAGTCTCTTGTGTCCCCAAAACACCCAATACAATGGTAAATTGTATAGGTGCACTAGTTCGGCGAAGAGATGGTGATACAAGTGGTATATGGATAGTAGATAAAGGTATTTGTAATCTGAAATATAAAAACAGCAAGGTAACTAATGATAAAAGTGAGCGTAAACGGTATTGCAATGCTAGGAAACAAGGCCTAGGGTTCATACTTTCACTAGTGCAAGTCCTCTCAACAATAATAACATAATTGGATCACATAACTATCCCTCAACATGCAACAAAGAGTCACTCCAAAGTCACTAATAGCGGAGAACGAACGAAGAGATTATGGTAGGGTACGAAACCACCTCAAAGTTATTCTTTCCAATCAATCCGTTGGGCTATTCCTATAAGTGTCACAAACAGCCCTAGAGTTCGTACTAGAATAACACCTTAAGACACAAATCAACCAAAACCCTAATGTCACCTAGATACTCCAATGTCACCTCAAGTATCCGTGGGTATGATTATACGATATGCATCACAGAATCTCAGATTCATCTATTCAACCAACACATAAGACCTCAAAGAGTGCCCCAAAGTTCCTACTGGAGAATCATGACGAAAACCTGTGCCAACCCCTAAACATAGGTTCATGGGCGGAACCCGCAAGTTGATCACCAAAACATACATCAAGTGAATCACGTGGTATCCCATTGTCACCACAGATACGCACGGCAAGACATACATCAACTGTTCTCAAATCTTTAAAGACTCAATCCGATAAGATAACTTCAAAGGGGAAACTCAATTCATTACAAGAGAGTAGAGGGGGGAAGAAACATCATAGGATCCAAATATGATAGCAAAGCTCGCGATACATCAAGATCGTATCATCTCAAGAACACGAGAGAGAGAGAGAGAGAGAGAGATCAAACACATAGCTACTGGTACATACCCTCAGCCCCAAGGGAGAACTACTCCCTCCTCGTCATGGAGAGCACCGGGATGATGAAGATGGCCACCGGAGAAGGATTGCCCCCTCCGGCAGGGTGCCGGAACGGGTCTAGATTGGTTTTCGGTGGCTATGGAGGCTTCTGGCGGCGGAACTCCCGATCTATTGTGTCCACGGATGTTTTTAGGGTATATGGAAATATATAGGCGGAAGAACTACGTCAGGGGGGGCACGAGGGGCTCACAAGGGTGGAGGGCGCGCCCCCCCTGCCTCGTGACCTCCTCGCAGATCCCCCGACGTGCACTCCAAGTCTACTGGGCTTCTTTCCTTCCAAAAATGAGTTCCGTGAAGTTTCAGGTCAATTGGACTCCGTTTGGTTTTCCTTTTCTTCGAAACCCTAAAACAGGGTAAAAACAGAAACTGGCACCGGGCTGTGGGTTAATAGGTTAGTCCCAAAAATGATATAAAAGTGTATAATAAAGCCCAGAAACATTAAAAACAGTAAATAATATAGCATGGAGCAATCAAAAATTATAGATACGTTGGAGACGTATCAGCATCCCCAAGCTTAATTCCTGCTCGTCATCGAGTAGGTAAATGATAAAAACAGAATTTTTGATGCGGAGTGCTACTTGGCATAATTTCAATGTAATTCTTCTTAATTGTGGTATGAATATTCAGATCCGAAAGATTCAAGACAAAAGTTCATATTGACATAAAAATGATAATACTTCAAGCATACTAACTAAGCAATTATGTCTTCTCAAAATAACATGGCCAAAGAAAGTTCATCCCTACAAAATCATATAGTTTAGTCATGCTTCCATTTTCGTCACACAAGAATGCTCTCATCATGCACAACCCCGATGACAAGCCAAGCAATTGTTTCATACTTTAGTAATCTCAAACCTATAAACTTTCACGCAATATATGAGCGCGAGCCATGGACATAGCACTATGGGTGGATAGAATATAATGAGGCGGGTTATGTGGAGAAGACAAAAAAGGAGAAAGTCTCACATCAACGAGGCTAATCAATGGGCTATGGAGATGCCCACCGATTGATGTTAATGCAAGGAGTAGGGATTGCCATGCAACGGATGCACTAGAGCTATAAATGTATGAAAGCTCAACAAAAGAAACTAGTGGGTGTGCATCCAACTTGCTTGCTCACGAAGACCTAGGGCACTTGAGGAGGCCCATTGTTGGAATATACAAGCCAAGTTCTATAATGAAAAATTCCCACTAGTATATGAAAGTGATAACATGAGAGACTCTCTACTATGAAGATCATGGTGCTACTTTGAAGCACAAGTGTGGTAAAAGGATAGTAACATTGTCCCTTCTCTCTTTTTCTCTCATTTTTTGGGGCCTTCTCTTTTTTATGGCCTTTCTCTTTTTTGGGCCTTCTCTTTTTTATGGCCTTTCTTTTTTTATTCCTCACTTGGGACAATGCTCTAATAATGATGATCATCACACTTCTATTTATTTACAACTCAATGATTACAACTCGATACTAGAACAAAGATGACTCTATATGAATGCCTCCGGCGGTGTACCGGGATATGCAATGAACCAAGAGTGACATGTATGAAAGAATTATGAACGGTGGCTTTGCCACAAATACTATGTCAACTACATGATCATGCTAAGCAATATGACAATGATGAATGTGTCATGATGAACAGAATGATGGAAAGTTGCATGGCAATATATCTCGGAATGGCTATGGAAATGCCATAATAGGTAGGTATGGTGGCTGTTTTGAGGAAGATATAAGGAGGTTTATGTGTGAAAGAGCGTATCATATCACGGGGTTTGGATGCACCGGCGAAGTTTGCGCCAACTCTCAATGTGAGAAAGGGCAATGCACGGTACCGAAGAGGCTAGCAAGGATGGAAGGGTGAGAGTGCGTATAATCCATGGACTCAACATTAGTCGTAAAGAACTCACATACTTATTGCAAAAATCTACAAGTCATCAAAAACCTCGGCACTACGCGCATGCTCCTAGGGGGATAGATTGGTAGGAAAAGACCATCGCTCGTCCCCGACCGCCACTCATAAGGAAGACAATCAAATAACACCTCATGTTTCAAATTTGTTGCATAACGTTTACCATACGTGCATGCTACGGGACTTGCAAACTTCAACACAAGAATTTCTCAATTTCACAACTACTCAACTAGCACGACAATGATATTATTACCTTCATATCTCAAAACAATCATCAAGCATCAAACTTCTCTTAGTATTCAAAACACTCATAAGAGAATTTTATTATTAATCTTGTATACCTACCATATTAGGATTTTAAGCAAATTACCATGCTATTTAAGACTCTCAAAATAATCTAAGTGAAGCATGGGAGTTCATATATTTGTACAAAATAAAACCACCACCGTGCTCTAAAAAGATATAAGTGAAGCACTAGAGCAAATGACAACTACTCCGAAAGATATAAGTGAAGATCAATGAGTAGTTGTATAATTATGTAACTATGTGAAGACTCTCTAACATTTAATAATTTCAGATCTTGATACTTTATTCAAACAGCAAGCAAAGCAAAATAAAATGACATTCTAAGAATGGCAAACATCATGTGAAGAAGCTAAAACCTAGGATCAACCGAAACTAACCGATAATTGTTGAAGAAGAAAGGTGCGATGCCAACCGGGGCATCCCCAAGCTTAGACGCTTGAGACTTCTTGAAATATTATCTTGGGGTGCCTTTGGCATCCCCAAGCTTGAGCTTTTGTGTCTCCTTAATTCCTCTCATATCACGGCCTCCCTAAATCTCAAAAGCTTCATCCACACAAAACTCAACAAGGACTCGTGAGATAAGTTAGTATGAACCATTGCCAAAACCTTATCATACTACACTGTAGAAAATCACTAAAATTATTATTCACCATTTCATACTAAATGCCTCTGCATATTTAATAGTCCTATCCTCAAATAGAATCATTAAAGAAGCAAACATATGCAAACAATGCAAACATAACAACAATCTGCCTAAACAGGATAGTCTGTAAAGAATGCAGCAACATCCATACTTCCCTAGCTCAAAAAATTATGAAAGAAAATTACCACTGTAGTAAATTTATCAGAGATTAATATGAAAAATGTTTCAACATTTTATCACATTCTGACTTTTCTAGGGAATTATTGCAACGGCGGTAAACTTTCTGTTTTCAAACAGCAACATGTGGACTTGTAACATAGGCATAGTAAAGGCTATCAATGCCACTTTTATTGAAATAAAAGATGAAAACATTGTTCTAAATAACAGCAAGCAAATCCTAACAAAATAAATTGACGCTCCAAGCAAAACACATATCATGTGGTAAATAAAAATATAGCTCCAAGTAAAGTTACCGATGAACGAAGACGAAAGAGGGGATGCCTTCCGGGGCATCCCCAAGCTTAGGCTTTTGGTTGTCCTTGAATAATACCTTGGGGTGCCTTGGGAATCCCCAAGCTTAGGCTCTTGCCACTCCTTATTCCATAGTCCATCGAATCTTTACCCAAAACTTGAAAACTTCACAACACAAAACTTAACTAGAAAACTCGTAAGCTCCGTTAGTATAAGAAAATAAATCACCACTTCAAGGTACTGTAATGAACTCATTATTTATTTATATTGGTGTTAAACCTAATTTATTCCAACTTCTCTATGGTTTATAAACTCTTTTACTAGCCATAGATTCATCAAAATAAGCAAACAACACACGAAAAACAGAATCTGTCAAAAACAGAACAGTCTGTAGTAATCTGTAACTAACGCAAACTTATGGAACCCCAAAAATTATAAAATAAATTGATGGACCTGAGTAATTTATCTATTAATCATCTGCAAAAAGAATTAACTAAATATCACTCTCCAAATAAAATTGGCAGCAATTCCCGTGAGCGCTAAAGTTTCTGTTTTTTACAGCATGATCAACAAGACTTTTCCCAAGTCTTCCCAAAGGTTCTAATTGGCACAAACACTAATTAAAAGCATAAAACCACATCTAAGCAGAGGCTAGATGAATTATTTATTACTAAACAGGAACAAAAAGCAAGGAACGAAAATAAAATTGGGTTGCCTCCCAACAAGCGCTATCGTTTAATGCCCCTAGCTAGGCATGACGATTTCAATGATGCTCACATAAAAGATAAGAATTGAAACATAAAGAGAGCATCATGAAGAATATTACTAGCACATTTAAGTCTATCCCACTTCCTATGCATAGGGATTTTGTGAGCAAACAACTTGAGGGAACAATAATCAACTAGCATAGGAGGGCAAAGCAAACATAACTTTGAAACTTTAAGCACATAGGGAGGAAATTTTATATTATTGCAATTCCTACAAGTATATATTCCTCCCTCATAATAATTTTCAGTAGCATCATGAATTAATTCAACAATATAACCAGCACCTAAAGCATTCTTTTCATGATCTACTAGTATAGAAATTTTATTACTCTCCACATAAGCAAAATTGTTCTCATGAATAATAGTGGGAGCAAACTCAACAAAATAATTATCATGTGAATGAAAATTAAGATCAAGATGACAAGTTTCATGGATATCATTATTCTTTATAGCATACAAGTCAACACAATGATCATCATAGATAGCAACTTTGTTTTCATAATCAATTGGAACCTCTTCCGGAATAGTGGAATCATTACTAAATAAAGTCATGACCTCTCCAAATCCACTTTCATCAATATAATCATCATAAATAGGAGGCATGCTTTAATCATAATAAATTTTCTCATCAAAACATGGGGGACAAAAAATATCATCTTCATCAAACGTAGCTTCCCCAAGCTTGTGGCTTTGCATATCATTAGCATCATAGATATTCAAGGAATTCATACTAACAACATTGCAATCATGCTCATCATTTAAATATTTAGTGCCAAACATTCTACAGATTTCTTCTTCTAGCACTTGAGCACAATTATCCTTTCCATCATACTCACGAAAGATATTAAAAAGGTGAAGAGTATAATACAAACTCAATTCCATTTTTTATAGTTTTCTTTTATAAACAAAACTAGTGATAAAACAAGAAACTAAAAGACTCGATTGCAAGATCTAAAGATATACCTTCAAGCACTCACCTCCCCGGCAACGGCACCAGAAAAGAGCTTGATGTCTACTACACAACCTTCTTATTGTAGACGTTGTTGGGCCTCCAAGTGCAGAGGTTTGTAGGACAGTAGCAAATTTCCCTCCAGTGGATGACCTAAGGTTTATCAATCCGTAGGAGGCGTAGGATGAAGATGGTCTCTCTCAAGCAACCCTGCAACCAAATAACAAAGAGTCTCTTGTGTCCCCAACACACCCAATACAATGGTAAATTGTATAGGTGCACTAGTTCGGCGAAGAGATGGTGATACAAGTGGTATATGGATAGTAGATAAAGGTATTTGTAATCTGAAATAATAAAAACAGCAAGGTAACGAATGATAAAAGTGAGCGTAAACGGTATTGCAATGCTAGGAAACAAGGCCTAGGGTTCATACTTTCACTAGTGCAAGTCCTCTCAACAATAATAACATAATTGGATCACATAACTATCCCTCAACATGCAACAAAGAGTCACTCCAAAGTCACTAATAGCGGAGAACAAACGAAGAGATTATGGTAGGGTACGAAACCACCTCAAAGTTATTCTTTCCAATCAATCCGTTGGGCTATTCCTATAAGTGTCACAAACAGCCCTAGAGTTCGTACTAGAATAACACCTTAAGACACAAATCAACCAAAACCCTAATGTCACCTAGATACTCCAATGTCACCTCAAGTATCCGTGGGTATGATTATACGATATGCATCACACAATCTCAGATTCATCTATTCAACCAACACATAAGACCTCAAAGAGTGCCCCAAAGTTCCTACCGGAGAATCACGACAAAAACGTGTTCCAACCCCTATGCATAGGTTCATGGGCGTAACCCGCAAGTTGGTCACCAAAACATACATCAAGTGAATCACGTGGTATCCCATTGTCACCACAGATACGCACGGCAAGACATACATCAAGTGTTCTCAAATCTTTAAAGACTCAATCCGATAAGATAACTTCAAAGGGGAAACTCAATTCATTACAAGAGAGTAGAGGGGTAAGAAACATCATAGGATCCAAATATGATAGCAAAGCTCGCGATACATCAAGATCGTATCATCTCAAGAACACGAGAGAGAGAGAGAGAGAGAGATCAAACACATAGCTACTGGTACATACCCTCTGCCCCAAGGGAGAACTACCCCCTCCTCGTCATGGAGAGCACCGGGATGATGAAGATGGCCACCGGAGAAGGATTGCCCCCTCCGGCAGGGTGCCGGAACGGGTCTAGATTGGTTTTCGGTGGCTACGGAGGCTTCTGGCGGCGGAACTCCCGATCTATTGTGTCCAAGGATGTTTTTAGGGTATATGGAAATATATAGGCAGAAGAAGTACGTCAGGGGGGGCACGAGGGGCTGACGAGGGTGGAGGGCGCGCCCAGGGGGTGGGCGCGCCCCCTGCCTCGTGACCTCCTCGCAGATTCTCCGACGTGCACTCCAAGTCTTCTGGGCTTCTTTCCTTCCAAAAATGAGTTCCGTGAAGTTTCAGGTCAATTGGACTCCGTTTGGTTTTCCTTTTCTTCGAAACCCTAAAACAGGGTAAAAACAGAAAACTGGCACTGGGCTCTGGGTTAATAGGTTAGTCCCAAAAATGATATAAAAGTGTATAATAAAGCCCATAAACATTCAAAACAGTAAATAATATAGCATGGAGCAATCAAAAATTATAGATACGTTGGAGACGTATCAGGGGGGTCTCCGGGCTGTCCACGAGGCAGGGAGGCGCGCCCAGGGGGTGGGTGCGCCCCCCACCCTCATGGGCAGCCCGGGACTCTTCTGGCCCAACTCTTCTACTCCGTGTCCTTCTTCTGGTCCAAAAATAAGTTCCGTGAAGTTTCGGGTCAATTGGACTCCGTTTGGTTTTCCTTTTCTGCGAAACTCAAAAACAAGGAAAAAACATAAACTGGCACTGGGCTCTAGGTTAATAGGTTAGTCCCAAAAATCATATAAAATAGCATATAAATGCATATAAAACATCCAAGGTTGATAATATAATAGCATGAAACAAGCAAAAATTATAGATACGTTGGAGACGTATCAGAGAACAAAGTGTGGACTTTGGTTGACTTGCCTGTTGATCGGCAGGCCATAGAAAATAAACGGATCTTCAAGAAGAAGACTGACGCTGACAGTAATGTTACTGTCTACAAAGCTTGACTTGTTGCAAAACATTTTCGACAAGTTCAAGGAGTTGACTATGATGAGACCTTCTCACCCGTAGCGATGCTTAAGTCCGTCCAAATCATGTTAGCAATTGCCGCATTTAATGACTATGAAATTTGGTAAATGGATGTCAAAACTGCATTCCTTAATGGATACCTCAAAGAAGAGTTGTATATGATGCAACCAGAAGGTTTTGTCGATCCAAAAGGTGTTAACAAAGTGTGCAAGCTCCAGCGATCCATTTATGGACTGGTGCAAGCCTCTCGGAGTTGGAATATACGCTTTGATAGTTTGATCAAAGCATATGGTTTTATACAGACTTTTGGAGAAGCCTGTATTTACAAGAAAGTGAGTGGGAGCTCTGTAGCATTTCTGGTCTTATATGTAGATGACATATTGTTGATCGAAAATGATACTGAATTTATGAATAGCATAAAAGGATACTTGAATAAGAATTTTTCAATGAAAGACCTCAGTGAAGCTGCTTATATATTGGGCATCAAGATCTATAGAGATAGATCAAGACGCTTAATTGGACTTTCACAAAGCACATACCTTGATAAAGTTTTGAAGAAGTTCAAAATGGATCAAGCAAAGAAAGGGTTCTTGCCTGTATTACAAGGTGTGAAGTTGAGTCAGACTCAATGCCCGACCACTGCAGAAGATAGAGAGAAAATGAAAGGTGTTCCCTATGCTTCAGCCATAGGCTCTATCATGTATGCAATGCTGTGTACCAGACCTGATGTGTGCCTTGCTATAAGTTTAGGAGGGAGGTACCAAAGTAATCCAGGAGTGGATCACTGGACAACGGTCAAGAACATCCTGAAATACCTGAAAAGGACTAATGATATGTTTCTCGTATATGGAGGTGACAAAGAGCTCGTCATAAACAGTTACGTCGATGCAAGCTTTGACACTGATCCGGATGACTCTAAGTCACAAACCGAATACGTGTTTTTATTAAATGGTGGAGCTGTCAGTTGGTGCAGTTCCAAGCAGAGCGTCGTGGCGGGATCTACGTGTGAAGCGGAATACATAGCTACTTCAGAAGCAGCAAATGGAGGAGTCTAGATGAAGGAGTTCATATCCGATCTAGGTGTCATACCTAGTGCATCGGGTCCAATGAAAATCTTTTGTGACAATACTGGAGCAATTGCCTTGGCAAAGGAATCCAGATTTCACAAGAGAACCAAGCACATCAAAAGACGCTTCAATTCCATCCGTGATCTCAAGTCAAGGAGGGAGACATAGAGATTTGCAAGATACATACGGATCTGAATGTTGCAGACCCATTGACTAAGCCTCTCTCAGGAGCAAAACATGATCAGCACCAAGACTCCATGGGTGTTAGAATCATTACAGTGTAATCTAGATTATTGACTCTAGTGCAAGTGGGAGACTAAAGGAAATATGCCCTAGAGGCAATAATAAAGTTGTTATTTATATTTCCTTATATCATGATAAATGTTTATTATTCATGCTAGAATTGTATTAACCAGAAACTTAGTACATGTGTGAATACATAGACAAACAAAGTGTCACTAGTTTGCCTCTACTTGACTAGCCCAATGAATCAATGATGGTCATGTTTCCTAACCATAGACATGAGTTTTCAATTGATTAACGTGATCACATCATTAGAGAATGATGTGATTGACTTGACCCATCCGTTAGCTTAGCACGATGATCGTTTAGTTTGTTGCTTTTGCTTTCTCCATAACTATACATGTTCCTATGACTATGAGATCATGCAACTCCCGAATACCGGAGGAACACTTTGTGTGCTACCAAACGTCACAACGTAACTGGGTGATTATAAAGGTTCCCTACAGGTGTCTCCGATGGTGTTTGTTGATTTGGCATGGATCGAGATTAGGATTTGTCACTCCGATTGTCGGAGAGGTATCTCTGGGCCCTCTCGGTAATGCACATCACTATAAGCTTTGCAAGCAATGTGACTAACGAGTTAGTTACGGGCTGTTGCATTACGAAACGAGCAAAGAGACTTGCTGATAACGAGATTGAACTAGGTATTGAGATACCGACGATCGAATCTCGGGCAAGTAACATACCGATGACAAAGGGAACAACGTATATCGTTATGCGGTTTGACCGATAAAGATCTTCGTAGAATATGTAGGAACCAATATGAGCATCCAGGTTCCGCTATTGGTTATTGACCGGAGATGAGTCTCGGTCATGTCTACATAGTTTTCGAACCCGTAGGGTCCGCACGCTTAACGTTCGGTGACGATCGGTATTACAAGTTTATGTGTTTTGATGTACCAAAGGTAGTTCGGAATCCCGTATTTGATCACGAACATGACGAGGAGTCTCGAAATGGTCGAGACATAAAGATCGATATATTGAAAGCCTATATTTGGACATCGGAATGGTTCCGAGTGGTTTGGGCATTTTTCCGGAGTACCGGGAGGTTACCGGAACCCCCCGGGGAGTATATGGGCCTTATTGGGCCTTAGTGGAATAGAGGAGAGGGAAGGGAAAAGAGGGAAGCGTGCCCCCCAAGCCCAATCCGAATGGGGAGGGGGGCCGGCCCCCCTTTCCTTCCTCCCTCTCTCCTCCTTCCTTCCTCTCCTACTCCTACTCCTACTTAGAAGGGCTCCTACTTCTACTAGGAAAGGAGGGAATCCTACTCCCGGAGGGGGTAGGACTCCCCCAGGGCGCGCCATAGAGAGGGTCGGCCCTTCCCCTCCTCCACTCCTTTATATACGGGGGAGGGGACACCCCATGGATACACAAGTTGATCAGTTGATCTTTTAGCCGTGTGCGGTGCCCTCCTCCACCATAATCCACCTCGGTTATATCGTAGCGGTGCTTAGGCGAAGCCCTGTTCCGGTAGAAACATCATCACCGTCATCACACCGTCGTGCTGACGAAACTCTCCCACGAGGCTCTACTGGATCTTGAGTTCGTGGGACGTCACCGAGCTGAACGTGTGCAGATCGTGGAGGTGCCGTACGTTCGGTACTAGGATCGGTCGATCGTGAAGACATATGACTACATCAAGTGCGTTGTCATAACGCTTCCTCTTACGGTCTACAAGGTTATGTAGACGATACTCTTCCCTCTCGTTGCTATGCATCACCATGATCTTGCATGTGCGTATGATTTTTTTGAAATTACTGCGTTCCCCAACATCCTTTCCCTTCCTCCCTGACTTCGCTTCTCACGCGGGTGAGCTCCCCCTGCCATGGCACCTCGGCCTATGCTCCATCCACCGCCTGCCATGGCCGGCCCCAAGCGCCTCCTCCCAGCCTCGCCCGCGGTCCTTCTGCATCTCCTCCGTGACCCCTGCCTAACGCCAGGGCCGAGCTGCTTGCCTCCCTTGCCGTCCGCCACCATTGACTCCCTCCTGCCGCTGATGTGTTGTTGGCCCTCGCCGTCGAGTGCGTCATCGGTGGCCTCCTCCATGCCCTGGGCTCCATCCAGCTCTGTCGCCTCCCAGCGTCATCCTGCCTGCGCCGCCCCATGGCTCTCCCGAGGCCATCACCGACCACCACCCTACGACGTTCGGCCTTTGGACTACCACTCACGCAAGCACGTGAGTAACGACGCCGGCGACTCAATGGTGACCAGGTCACACGCCAGGCGGCAGCGGCTCGTTGGCGTGCTGCAGTCCAAAGAGCTACCGCTAGTGTGCTGCTCTACTGCTGGTAAGGTGTTTGTTGAAATGACAAAGAGAGAGAGGAGGAGGAAGGTGATGCTGACATGTGGGGTCCACCTATCGTAACGGTCAACTTAATGGTCCGAAATAACAGAGTTGACTTTCCCGCCACGTCAGCCTTGACAGACAGGTCCAGCATGTCATAAAGCATTTAAATCGTCTGAACTGGCCATTTTCCGAAAGTGGTAGTTTTTAGTCACGAGATTCCAATTTTTTGGTAGTTTTCGGTCACTTTTTAAAAAGTGGTAGTTCCGTGGGACGGAAGCCTCAAATGTGGTAGTTTTTTGTCAAACACTCTGTTTGTCACCTTCCTACCTGAGATGACAATATATTTGCCAGGTCATTGTCACCGGCGTATTCTAGCTCCAATGTCGACTTCACACCCGTTGCTCAACAACATTTCCCTGGCTCTGATGGTGTTTCAAAGGCCCGGAGGCGACATCAAGCTTTGCTCAAGGCGCTCTGCAGGCGAGCGCAGGAGAAAGACAACGTCGATTTCCTAAGTACATGTGTGTAGTTTTCTTTGTAAGTATGGCCTTGTAGGGGTGGTTGACTGTATATGACTTTTGATCTTTTTGGAAACAAGAGGTTTGCTTACGTCATGATGAAAACCTAATTGTCATGAACGGGAAACATTATGTTTAATTAGTTTTGTGTGTTGATGGGAACTATAGAAACCATTGAGAGCTAAAAAATAGGTTTTTCCTCGCAAATGTGTATAAAAACCTATAAAAGGGATGACGACACATATCACACATTATAAAACACCGAGGAGTCGGTGAGCTTAATAGTACCTAGCAACACTAGCACCAAGGAAGCGTCATGCTCGTCGCATGAAGCAACACTGAAAGATGATGAAGTGGGTAGACAATCATCGATATCCAAAGTGACTATGAAATATCCATATTCAATGTAGATTTGGGTTCACCTCCAACTACAAATATCAGGCAATTTTGTTTTGACGGTGAATATCAGGCAATTGCAATAATGGGGTATAAACTGTTGCTGCTAAATGTTTATTGTAACTTCAACATTTTATTTTGGTATAATGGTCATTGTAGCACTTTACTAAATTAAACTAAGATAACTCATTAGTTTCAACCCTGCATTATCATGTAATATCAAATTAAAACATGTTATTTGCATGTAAACCTCATAAGTAGATTAAGAGATCATGATTTACACCTTTCTATATTTATTTATTTATACCAAATAAATATACTAAAAATAGGTGTGCCTCAGCTTTGAGTCACTTATCCTCTACAATACAATATGAGTTTCATTTTATTCATATAAAGTCAATTCGACAGATCACGTTTCCCATATGAACACATTGATATAGAAAACAATAGAAGACTTCCAGAAACTGATACAATTTCACTATTGTCACCGCACACCAACCAAAGCGCATTTCTTTTTTCATACAGATATGTATGTAACACACAAATGCAGTGGATGGTACTCTAAGCAAGTAGGTGTTCTTCCATTACATGGACAGACAAAGGAGCCATCGAAAACGTTCCAGAGAACTTGAGTTTATTCTGTTCCGGCGATCTTCTTCTTCAAGCTCTCGATGTCGGTGGCCAACTCTTTCCTGCTTTCCTGTGAGAAGTAAGAAACACCAAAGCATCCATGTAAATTAATAATCCTATGCAAAATTGGCCAATTCAATTCAAACGCACACAAGATGTACCATGTGCTAGCATTGTTATACCTTGAAGAGGAGGTAGCGGTAGACGAACCACCCGGTGTAGCCGAGCCCAACCAGCTCCAGGAGCTTGGGGAGCTGCACAAAGCAGACCACAGAACATCATAAATTCATCATCCACCACAGTTCAGAGCTTGGGGATTAACTGCGAAAAAACGCAAGAGGCGGTTAATTTGGTCAGCGTGCACGTACCAACGGCACGGAGTTGATGGCGCCGACGACGACGGTGGTGAGCCAGAGAGCCACGACGGCGCCGCCGCTGTAGAGGAGGAAGGTGGGCTTGTCCTCAATCGCCTCCCACTGTCACACAGGAGAAGAGAACGGGTGACGATAGGCACATTGTGCAGGAGCCAGGAACTGATATGCCCATACGTTTACGCAGGCAGGTAGCTGGTACGAACCTTCCCCTTGAGGTCCTCGATGATCTCGTCGCCGCTCGCCGACGTGTCGTCGGAGGCGGCCTTCACGCGGAGCAGGGACGGCCTGGGCGCATCTGCAAGCTCGGCGAAGTCGTCAGAGCCAAAAGAATTTCCCCGAAAAAACCCGGCTGATAGATACTACTAGCATGCATGTGCACCTTGGAGGCGGAGAGGGTGGAAGTTGCGCCGCGGGAGGAGGGCGGAGGAGCGGGGGGCGGCGTTGCCGGTGGCGGCGGGGAGGCGTGCCCCTCCGAGGAGGGCCACGGAGTACGCCGTGGCAGCCATTGATCTGTCAGTGCCTTATCGCTAGAGCTATCGCTTCCTCGGCCTCTCGCTCTGCGTTTCGCTGGTGCTAACGGAACAACAAAAGCTGGAACGGTTGTTGTGTAGGAGGGGCTCTTGTGCGGCCGCGCTCGCCCGCGTCTTTGGTCCCTCGGAGCGGTGACGTGGCGGCGCGCTTGGCTGTGATTGGCTGCCTCCCTATCTTCACATCCATGGATGGCCTCCCTGCCCTCCCGTACCAGGCATTCCTTTGGTTGGTGCCTGATGAGTGGGGACTGGGAATTTCACGGTTGGGGACAATGCAAGGTCGATTTGCATTTTGCTAGTACCACTCAGCTTCTGCATCTGTATGTTTCGCTATTGCAGCAATTTTTAGTTTTTTCTTTTATGAAAAAGACTTGGCCTCATACAAAAGTCCACCAGAAGTACAAAACAGAACACACATAATAAAAATCACTCCATCTGTAGATTAATAGATCATCGAATGATCACTATCCCATTAGAACAAGCCGCCGACGCCCAGCTCCCCTACTAAAGCCTGTCTGACCTCATCGACAACAGCAATTTCTAATATATTAGGGGATCTGTGCAACGTTTGGTTAGTCTCCTACTCCTATAGCAGTCTAAACACAAGATCCTCAAATAATTAGTGCCAACGAGTTAGTATATAGCGCATAGTACAGACTGCCAGGATTGGCTAGAACTGGTCTAGCTGAGACATAACTATGCTCTAATTCATCTCAGCTGATGTCATCATAGTTGTATCTCGTTTGTTTTTCTTTTTGGGCTGGCCTAATGCGTGTTCTTGTCTTTTCTTAGCCTAGTAATTTTTTGTGTTGTGCGGCAAGAGGCTTGAGCACAACTACTAGTTGTTATTGCGACGCTGAATAGTAGCAGAACTACTAGTTGTAGCCACGATGAAGCTAGGTGGGAACTTGTAGGTTTAACTCAAAAAAAAAGTGGGAACTTGTAGGAAAACATGTTTTAGGAACAATTAACATGACAAACTAATTAGCGAACCAACATGTGGTTGGATGGTTGGAGGGACTGTGGTATTCCCAGCCCATCAAAGTTTAAGTCCTAGTACTCACATTATTCCTGAATTTATTTCAGGATTTCCGGCAATGCGCTTTCAATGGGAGTAGACGATCTCGTCGATGATGAGGTGCCTACGGTGATTTCATAAATCTCAAGAAGATATGCCGGCTCAGTCTTTCGAAGGTGCTCATAGGGATAGGGTGTGCGTGTGTATTCATAGAGATGAGTGTATGCGCGTATGTATGAGTGCTTACGCCTGTATTGTGTCAAAAAAAACACGACAAACTAATTAACCATGATTTTTTTAATTTCCTTTTGTTCCATTTCGCTATAATATGTTGGCAAAAATGGCGCCGCAATTATAATAATAGAGCTATGTCAATTTCCTGTTGCTCCATTTCTCCATATACCATGTGATTTTTTATTTTGTCAAATACAAAAAATGTTCATGAATTTCAAAAATTGATCATGAATTCAAAAAAATGTTGGTGAAACTTAAAAATCCTAAATGTAAAAAAAGTTCACGAAATTTTAGAAATCATGAATTTGTCGAAAAATCACAAGTTCCCAAAGTGTATAGAGATTTTTTTATTTGAAAAAGCTCATGATTTTTTCAAACATGCAGTCACGACACTCCCTTGAAAGCATGCAGTTGCGACCCCGCTTGAAATACATGCAGTCACAACATGCCTTAGCAACTCCTCTTGAAAAACATGCATGTGATCTCACCTTGAAGACATGTAGTTGCGACCCCCTGTTGAAAACATGCAGATGCAACACCCTCCCCCCCCCCCCCTCCCCTTGTTGAAAACATGCAGATGCGACCCGCCTTAATAACATTCAGTTGCGACCCCTCTTGAAAATGTGCAGTTGCGACCCGCCTTGAAAACATGCAGTTTCAACCTGCCTTAAAAAGATGCGTTGCGACCTACCTTAAAAACATGCAGTTTTGACTCACCTTAAAAACATACAGTTGCGACCCTCTTTTGAAAACATATAGTTTCAACCCACTTTAAAAACATGCAGTTACGACCCCTCTTGAAAACATACAGTTGCACTGCGACCCCATTTTAAAAATATGCAATTGCGACCCACCTTAAAAACATGCAGTTGCGGCCTCTCTTAAACACATGGAGTTGTGGCCTCTCTTATAAATATGCAGTTGTAACTCACCTTGAAAATATGCAGTTGTGACCCCCCCCCCCCCCCCCCCCCCCTCTAAAAATATGCAATTACGATCTACCTTGAAAACATGCAGTTATGACCCCGGCTTAAAATCATGTTGTTGCGACTCACCTTGCAGACATGCAGTTGCGGCCCCTCTTGAAACATACAGTTGCGACTCCACCTTAAAAACATGTAGTTGTGATCCAACTTGAAAACATGCAGTTGCGGCCCCTTTTAAAATGTTGCAGTCAGGTTATAACACTTGCAGTTGCAGGACATGCATGTGGCTCCCCCTCCCGACCATAGTTGCAACCCTTTTTTTATTTCTCAACTTCATTATTGTGTTGACACCGTGAATTTTTATTTAAAAATTATAAGGGACAAATTATGTAAAAACAAATATTAAGCTAAAACAAAATTAATCTATTAAAGTTAAGAAAAGAGAAAATAGTGACACAATGTTCTAATATACTCCCTCCGTCCCAAAAACAGCAATTAATCATGAGAAAAGGGTAAATAAGTCATAACAAAGAGCTTACCCCTCATCCGCCAAAAAAAAAAAAGAGCTTACCCCTAGAAGCTATCGTGAGCAAATAACAAAACATGCAAAAAGCTTGGAGCGATCCCCATCTTTCCTTTTTGGTCGGGTAAAAAGAAGAAACCCCACATAGCTCAACTCGTGGAGCGATCCCCATCTTTCCTTTTTGGTCGGGTAAAAAGAAGAAACCCCACATAGCTCAACTCGTGCAAATAAGCAAAAGTAACTCGTCGCTTGTCTGTGGGCTCGTAGAAAGGTGATGGGTAAGGCAGCCCCTGTACAGATGAGCCGCACACCCGTCGCTCCCGTGGTAACAAACAAAAGCCATCACGAATCTTAGCGTGACGATGGGAGGGCTAGAAATGTGACTTGAGACCATAGTTTTTTTTTTTGAAAACTACTTGGCGCACTTTATTAAAGTCATATCAAAGTTACATCATCCACAATGTCCGAAAGTAAAAAGCTGGGAGGATCACCATCCCAAACAAAAGTAGAATTTAAATTGCAACTATGTCTAGCAAGATTGTGCGCCAATCTATTAGCCTCCCTAGGGCAATGAGTGAAGGATACCGCACCAATACGGTATGCTTTTTGAAAATAATCAGCCAAAATAGCAGTATAGGGGCTCCAAATCTCAATCGCGCCATTGCATGCTTGAATAGCTTCCAATGAGTCAGATTCAACAATGACCTGGTGACAGCCGAGTCCTTCAACCAACTCTAGTCCTCGCTGAATAGCTACTGCTTCCGCCGTTGTTGCATCAAGGAGATGATGAAGCAACCAGGATGCTCCCGCAAGAGCCTCTCCTCGGTTGTTTCGAAGAATTGCTGCAGCTGCACCCGTTCCATCTTCAAAAAAAGCGGCGTCAACATTTAATTTATAAGAATTGATTGGAGGTTTCACCCACATAACTTTATCCGGTTTCTTCTGATCCGCAGCTCGAGAAAAGTTACTTGTGATCGCTTGGATAGCGAAAGCAGTACTCGAAGGATTTTGGACATTTTTGCCCTTAACAAATTCTCGTCGTTGCCACCATATATACCAAGCCCCAACGACCAAAGACTCCCGGAATCCCAACCTACCAAGAACAGGTGAATGTCTCGCCGGTTGCGTTAGTAATTCTTCAAGGATCACACTACCTGACCTGTCAATTTAAATGACTTCACCTATTATTTCATGTAACCCCAGTTTCTTCCATACTTCTTTTGCTCTTTCACATGTAAACATCAGATGTCGCATATCTTCCGCCCCTTGCTTGCCCCTTGCTTGCATACTGGGCATTGAGGCTGTACCTTGATGTGTCTGTTTGCCAAGATCGACATCCCTGGGACAATACCATGTAAAGCACGCCAGGCGAACCACCGACGGACACAACTCCCCTACTAAAGCCAACCTGGCCTCATCGATGACACTCCCTCCATAAACAAATGTAAGAGCGTTTAGATAACTAAAGTAATGATCTAAACGCTCTTATATTTCTTTAGAAGGAGTATAATTTATTACAGGATATATGCAACGTTTGGTTAGTCTCCTCCTATATAGCATTCTAAACACAGGGTATAGACAGAACGAGTACATTACAGTCGTCATGTACAGCCTGCACGTTAAATCATAATGATAGCCTGTCAATATTCTGCGCAAAATAGGAGAATAGATACACTTGAGTACCAAATGCTAAACTGACAAATATTTGTATACCTTGCGGAGAACACTCGAGCGTTTGGCCATAACCTTGGCATTGGAGACATCATCTCCACACACCTGATTCTGATCCGTATCAGCAGCCTGAAGCAGCATGACTGGAATCCACTACAGGTTCTGGCAAAACACCTTGCACATTCACTCACAACGTGTTTGGCAAGGATATGACATGAGCCTTACGATAGATAAGATAATTTCTGCATCTGAATCCTGACTGGCATGGTCACCGCCGCACATACTCTGATGTGCTGTGCGCTGTGCCCTCCGAGTCAGTTATCCTAAACCTTTCCTACCAATTGAATAACTAACTTGTATCAGCCTAACTGTCACTGTCTGAGAAATATATGTGTTTTGATGTGCTTGCTTCTCGTGCAGATTCGTCTTGGTCGGATTCATCTTCTTGCTCGGATGCATCTCTGATCTGTTCCGAGAAGATGAATTCAGCAACAATGGGCAGATGATCACTGCCCATCTCCTGATAAATTTTCAACATGACATCGTTGTTAGCAGTTAAATATGAACATTGTGCATAACAGAAAATTTACAGCCAAAACTCGAATCATGACACGACCCAAAGTTTAAACCATGTCCTTTTTCACAGAAAGATTTTTCTAATTAGTATGATGTACTAAATGAGGAAGTACCCTGGTTGGAAGACCCCTCGTTCTCCTCAAAGCATCCACAGGTAGGGTGTCCAAAACTCTGGAGCATTCAAGCCCAGGAGTATACCTTCAACAAAGAGACTCAGCCACATTGTACATGTGTAGAATAAGATATAGGCATGATTAGAAGCATACCACAAATAATCAACAGTCCCAAGAAACTTCTTGTGATATGACGTTGCTAGAGGTTCACCATGATAACCCCTATTGCTCGAATTTCCCTAAAATAAATCGACACTTCATTTCAACTATATGTCGAATAGTCAAAGAGAGTGCTTCACTTTCCAATGAAAATAAATACTACCTTTAACATGGCATAAGAGCTAGAGAGCTTCAACGGATGGCTAGCGACCATGACATTTGAGGACCCTGTCGCATTTCTCACTTCTTCGTCACTCCATCCATAGTTCAGTAAACTACAAGGAAGGTACATACAAATCTTAAAAGGAAGAAATGTGCTAGGTCAACTAAGATCTGACAAGAAAAGATTCTGACCTACAATACAAACCAAATTCAGAGCTATCCAGTCCAGACAACTGCCTTCTATCATGCAAAGAAACGTTCAGCTGGTGACACAAAAAAGAGCAGATTGTATGCATTGTCAATCAATTCTATAATAACCAGAGTCCACTATAACTTTGGGGATATGCAAGAAATATCTAACGCAATATTTCACCTTCATTGTCGACAAGAACTTGTAGATGGCACTCTGGTCCAAGGAAAAGAAAAAAGAAAAGTTAGAACCGATGAAAGAAAAATGTCAGCTCTAAATTATGAGATACCACATTTCAGTAAAAAAATATTTAAAAACCTATTCACAACTTATTACTCTAATTGTACCATCCTAGACCCGCAGCCAATCTAAAGCACTATCACTCATGAGCAGTAAAACGTCATCTCAGTTCCAGAAACCAAACACTTGTTACAAGTAATTATCTTTATGTGAGAATCTTAAGGCACATATATGCAAGGAAGCAACTAAAACATACTTCAGGTGTGCTGTTAAAATCACCAGCAAGTACAATAGGAATTCCATCCCATTTTCCAGCAAGAGCATTTGCCCTCTCCAGTAGCATGCGGACCTGGAAGAAGGGGAATCAGGAGTAAACAACAATTTGGGTAAAGTTGGAAGGAGTAAATAGATAGCTGCCAAATTTTAAGTGGTCAATAGTCATTTCAAACTGTGCATTACATTCATATCAGCTAATGAGGATTATGCAGACCATCTTGAGACACGACCACACAATGATATTAGATACGCAGGAAACAAATGATGCTGATTTTAACTAAACTGACATACCTGTCCCATTTTTACATCTCCACGCTTTGGATTAAACAAAACATGAATATTCCCGAGTACAAATTTTTGGGTTCCGTTAAGCTGAAAAGGAAACATGTAACAGAAAAAATTAATACAACCATTTTTCTGCCAACAATAAAATATTGGTTACTTAGCAGAGACCTGAATAAGAAGAAAAATTATACAAAAGATGGTAGCTGGGAAGCTATTTAGAAAATGCACGATTGTAGTACATCATTTGGTTCATTTACACAATGTAAAGGAAGTCACAAGGCAATGCTAAAATTGTAATAATACATGGTGCATGTTTCCAGATAGAGCTATTCGACTCGCAAAGAAAAGATAGAACTATCACAGAAAAAAAGATATCCAGTCTCCCCTCCTTTTCTATTTCCTGCTAGTTCTACCCATTATTTGGGTCTCGGGCCCATATCAAATAGGGAAAAACATTACTAGCAGAAGAAGCCAAACGATTATGATTATCTGCTAACTCTTACCAGGATGAATGAGAAATTACTCCTTACTTTAGTTAATGAACTGAACCAACTAGTGCTTTGATGTAAATCTAAGTACCTCAAAAACTAATACTTGAGCAACATTATTTCGTAGATTGAATTCACTAAAGTCAATACTATCTTCCTCAAGCAGACGTAACCTACAATTCAAACAAAGATAAGGATGAAATTGCTGCTTTGTTCCAATCAATAAAGATAACAAGCAGAGAAGGAGTAGCATTAATCATACCGTTCTGACTTCCAAAAGGTAGCACATCCATCTTTAGCATCCCCAGTACGCCCCTGAGGATGGCATGGGACTCAGCTTAGGATTTGAAAGGCAGAAATTCGAAAGAGAAATGTTACAGTGCTATACCTTAAAGCTACATTCATAGCCTCTGTTCTTCATTTCTGCAGCAATTTCCCGGAATCTATCCACCTCCTATTTTCCAAACACGAAGTGTTACAGAGTACAGTGGAAGGATGGCATCGCCAATATGCAGGTTGAGTTCTTGCCTGAAGACACACTAAATCAGAGTCCCAGTGCCTAATTTCATGGATAATAAGCCTTCTCCTCGAATCCCACCTCAAAGCATCCCAAGGGACGTCCAAGTAAAGGTCAGGATGGTTCCGTGCATTGTTATCCGCCAAGATGTTGTATGACATGATTGTGCATGCATCTACCAAAAGAAAGACAGAAATTATCAGTACAAAACTAATAGTGCACGAATGCCTACATCTCAGCAACACAATTGCATCCAATATGATATAACTTTGTAATAAGCAACACACTTCCAAGCCAACAAGCCAAACTGATACAACTTTGTAACGGAAGGACACACGAAGATCATGACTTTGTGGGAGATTGCACTAGCTGGGTAGAAGCTTTTGACTTTCACCGACCTTTTTTCCTTCGGAAAATTACTTCCACTAACTAATTCGTTGAACTAGCTCCTTATACTATACCTAATGCAAAGGGTCAATTTTATCAGACCTATACACAAACAAGTGGTGAGCAAAGGTAACCAATCTCCTCGACAGCTATGTGCAGCTAACAGGATACCTGAGCCTGAGGTCGATGCCTCGTCCGCGAAGACCCACCGCCGGTAGGGCACCGGAGCATGTGGCGCGTGGTACCCCTGCCAGACGCGGCCAGACGCGCCTGCGGGGTCCTGCCAGCGGCGGCGGTGGTCGAAAGGAGCGACGTATGCGGACGCGCGCCACACCGCCGCGCCGGGAGCAGAGGGAGAGCGTCCGCGCTTCCTGGGGCGAGGGGCCGCGGGAGCTGGCGGCGAGAGGCGCGCGCGCGAAGGGTTGTACGCCATTGCGGCGACCTGTGGCGGTGGGCCGGCGAGGGGTGGGTGGGTCAGGTCGGGGTGAGAGGGGAACGGAATTGTACGGGTTCGGTACTCGTTTTGTGGGTTCCTATATACGAGGGGTTGAGTACAATAAGTGCCTCAAGATCTGGATCGGACGGTCCAGATGTGTTGTAAATCTAGGTTATTTATAATACCTAAATAATTCATCCCCACTAACCTATTACATGCAAGATGTCCACATCAGCAAATCTTCCACCTTAGCAAATCAGCCATGTCAAAAAAAATCAACAATTTGTTGGATATTTTTCGTAGTACATGGTCACCCCCAAAGCAAGCCAACGTTTCCTATTCACGACACATCTTAATTGGAGCAAAATAAAAGAGCCTCAGGCACGCACGTATCATCTTCTCTGGCGATTCCTTTGCTCTTCCTTGGTGATTCGTTTGCTCTTCCCTTCCACGTTATATTTCTCTCCCGTGGCCCATCGGCATCCACACCCCAAGCCATATTTTGGCCTTCTACGAATCCATGCAACAATCTCATCTCTTGATTGTCTACAATGACGCTACTGCCGAATTCAGCGGTGAGGAGCTGCGATGACCCGAGCAGATGTTGGATTCAGTGGTGAGAAGTTGCGCCAGCCTCTCCTGCGGCAGAGCTCCGCCATACTCGCTCCCTTTCCCATCTTCAACTCCATGCGACACCTTCAACTCTCTCCACCACCGCGGATTCGACGACGAACAGGTACGACTGCCCCTGCCACAACCTGATTTGATGACGAGGAGTCTCGCCAACCCCTTCAGCAATCAAGCTCTTCCGCCCTCACTCCCTTTTCCCATCTTCAATTGTTACCTTGATGCAGCCCGAAGAAAAGGCGAGTAAAATACATCAAGTTTTGGTTTTCTACAGCGTCACTGCAAGATGTCATCCTGAATTTGTGGATTGTTGTGGAATCATGAGCTTCTGCATATGATAAGGTGAGTTATCATGTTAGTTGTTTTTCGGAAGAAGTTGGCTTAATTCTCTGTTCATTACAATGATGACCTATAGAACAGATAATTGGATTAGCATGATTTCGACGTGTTATCCCTTGAATGTTATTTCGGAGGATATACACAGGGAAGCGACAATGATGGTACAAAAAATCCCAGATTAACTAGAGGAAGTACCAAGAATCGAGTAATTAATTCTGTATACTTTATATTGTTATGGCAAAAAACCCGTGACTAAATAATCTGTATACACATCATGTCGTATAGTTTGATTCGGTATGATGTGCACACTTACAGTTTATAATAAGAGGCCAGAAAGGTGATTATTCCTGCTTAGTAAACTTACCTTTATTTTTTATAAATGTATTTCTATACTTCATTGTTCTCTATCTTACATTAATGAGAAACAAGCTATTACCATTGGTTTTTAGCTATGATGTGCCATCCGGCGTGGCACCATCTATAAGTTGCCTCTTACTTTTGTCAATCTATTTTTGCTAAAGATCTTGATGCATACACACTACACACTAAACTCTCTCGCTTCTTTCCTGAAAGATACTGAAGTTACCGTCTTCTTTCGTGAATGATGCACTGAAGTCGTTGTCTTCTGTCATGCTTCTGTTGGGTAGATCATAAGCATTGCATGCTAGGTGGAAAATGTTTTTAATTCAAGAAATTTCGAAGAGATGTGCTACTTGGTCCAGTCTAACTCATAACTTTTTTTTCTATTTTTCCTTTTCTTACAGAAGTCTACTTCCTGCACACGCAACAATGTTAAGGTATATGCAAATGTATGTTTACCGCTAATCATGGTAGCTCGCATCCTTTCTTTGATGTAATTTTATTACAATTCCTCTATACTTCCCTTTGTGCAAGTATTCCATGTAGATTCAGATAAATATCATGTACTGTTGATGCATAAATAGATTATTCTGGAGTTTCATCATTCGTATGGTCCACTGCAGATCAATGAAACTGAGAATAGTATTCCTTAAATTATGATCATTTTGGTCTCTTGAGAAAAGGATTTAACTTTACTGAACATTCCAGTGCTACTTTGCTTATTTTATTTTCTTAGTCACACTTGGAGAGGTCCATGGTGTCACGACTTTACTCAGTTTTAACAAAGATACAGGTGTAACGGCTATCTAGGTACACCCAAGATCCCCAAAATAATCGATCAATGTCTGCAAACAATATTATTCATGGATATGATTTTTCATGACATTTGTGTTTGTGAGGCAATGGCAATGCTATTATGCACTCAATGCAACTCATATTTCGCATGCATTGCGCATCATGTATCATTCTAAAGTATTGTTGTCAAAGCAGAATCGTATATTCATAATTTTGCTTAACCTTTTTTGAGTTATTTTACCGAGTAAGACAATAATTTAGGGCAATATTTCCCACAGCAACGCGCGGGGAATCATCTAGTTTTCTTAACCACCGTTCCACATATATGGTGTTAACTCTTTTTTTGCGCAAAATATATGGTGTTAAAAACTAGGACAATGCCTGCACGTAAAAAAACTAGGATAATGCTTGTGCATTGCAATGGAATATAAATATTTTTAGTATGTTAGCTTGTGATTTATCTGTTCATATTAATGTGATGTGCAAATATATGTTTATCAAATTCTGCCCATGATTTTTTTTATATTTTGATGAGAATTTTGATAAGTAAATTAAACTGGAATTGGCTCAGAAGGTAAGTAAATTATGATGATTTGATTATCATACGGGGAAATTTGAAAAACGAGGTGGTGCAAAAAAAAGTAAACATGGGACATTACATTCTTCTTAAGTAAAAAAAAATAGTAGAGATAGAGATTACTTTTTTACAAATTGTTTTTTGCAGGTATTTTTTTAAAAATTGTTACAAAACTATTTTTGCATGGTTATAATACCTTCATGAAAAAAATGTTGTGAAAGATTGTTGCATAACCACCGATTTGTTACATTACTACTTATTTTATATTTTTTGTAACACTTCTGAAAATACATAGTCAAGATTTGTTGCAACGATTTATTTCTACTAGAGAGGTGAGATTTTGTCACGAAAACAACCGTTTTTCCCTCACCGTCGGGGGACGGACGACTTAGCACAGCCCCTCAGTCAATTCCGTGTCGAAGACGCTGCATGTTGCATGCTTCAGTTCACTCAATCAAAACATATGCATGCGATCTAGCTGGTTTTATTTATCAAATCTTCTATATCTAAATAGCTAGTCTCCATTATCTATTTCTCTTAACATGCAAGTATGTCATATCATTCCTTAACATGCATGAGAAAAGGTCCACCCCACTACCATGTGTCTCTCAACATGCAAGCATGCCACTTCATCATGACATGCATAAAAAAAGGAACGACTACAACAGAAGAAGGGCCACCAGTGCAAAAATAGAAAAACAACCATGAGCCATTGGATCGTAGGTGGATGGCATAGATTCTGGTGGAAGAATCTCAGCCACTTAATGTACATTTTATGAAAAAAAACCCTACTAGCAATTAGTTATAAAATAGAACTTTTGCAGCAACCACCTCAAGTATTTCATCTCCCTCTCCATTCATTTTGTTCAAGGACGGCTTATGGCACAAATTCAGCCACCATTTGAAGCATAACAAAACATCTGACTGGACCTTCGCAGATTGAGCATATCACAAGCATACATATCTTGATGAGACATGGTAGCACCATTTTTAGTACATGGCCAGCAAGACAGAGTATTAAGGACTAATATCTTGATAGTACATAAAAGAAATGCTCTAGCCGTTCCCTCCAGTTCTACTACTTGCTCATGAAGCTTCTTGTTCTAGGAAAGATCACACCAAGCAAACCATATTCAGTTGAGTGCAGCCACATACAGATGCATGATCAAGAACAGACTTAAATTTATATTGCAGAGAAATTCTCTCAAGTGTCAGAAAGGGAAGACTTTGATAAAAGCTTCTTCTATCCATCTGTAGTCCTGATGTTTCCGGTAGTCAGAGCATCATGCATCTACAAATACAAGCAAAAATAGTTTACATTACAAGGACATAAATAGGAAAACAATTAAGAATGCAATTCAAGTTCTTCTAATAACTCGTATATGACAAAAGTAAAAATTTGATGTTGCAGCACAAAGTCACATGTCAGACTAGTGAAGAGACAAAGAAAGAATATCACATGGCAAAATATAATCACAGCTTGACAATGACAGATCACTTGTATCAATTTTTGCAACTCATCATCCCAGTAAGACTTGCTTAACGCGAATAGCTTACGACCGGTTGTTCTGCTGTATTGATATTACATTATGACTCAATGGCTGGTTAGCAACCGAAGGCCTATCCCAAATCAAGCCCAATACACAGAAAGAGTGTCTTCTTTTCTACATACACAGAAAGAGTATCTTATTTTCTACATATACGCAGAAAGTGTGTCTTCTTTTCTACATACAAAAGGTAAAAAATGTTGTCTTTTTATAATTGTAGTGTCATAAAAGCCGAATGAGGAAGACCAAAGAGCCAATACAATTGTTTCACTAAAGCAAAACTATCATGATTTTAGTTTCGGTGGCATTACTGGACAAATTGACAGTGAACTCCCAGAAATCAGTGAAGTGGCACACATTGCAAGTGTAACGAATTCCAGTCTTGTGCCTACAAGCACTTCACATGCAGGTACTTTAATAGGTAGATGAGATTAGTATGTCCTCATGTACAATATCCGACAAGAGGATGAAATTTCACAATACAAAACTGCTCGAAAATCTAGTATAAGCAAACTTGTCCGGTGATTAATTTTTCTATGCATTGATATAGAGAGATATCCCTATTATTGCTCTCAAGTTGAAAGCAAGCATATCCCAGATGAGCATAAACTAGTTGTCCAGTCAAAATTTTGAAGTAAGCAAACATTATGTGTTTTGTTGTGGCTAATCAACACCGAATAAAGGTCTCTCTAAATTAACTGAATCTGGTACAGCAAAGTATCAATACATACTAAACTAAGATTCCGCACTATAGTTTGTGGTACAAACATTGAACAAAAATGATTTCCTACATAAATGCTACATAATTAACTAGGGAAAATTGGTAGCAACCTCACAGGCAAGCATACAGAGAGATATCCTTGTTATTGCTCTCAAGTTGAAAGCAAGCATATCCCAGATGAGCATGAACTAGTTGTCCAGCCCAAATTTTCAAGTAATCACACATTGTGTCTTTTTGTTATGGCTAATCAATACTGGATAAATGTCTCTCAGAATTAACTGAATTTGGTACAGAGAAGTGTGTGTATATGCCAATGGGTTTGCTACTGTACTACTTAAGCATACTTCTCTGAATATAGCCTTTGCGCAAAATAATTGTAAGCTTCCAAGCTACTGCTACTCATGTTAAAAATATGTTATCTAACCTAAATGTGCATATGCTTAGAATTTTCAAAATGTTGTCATTCATATCATTTCTAAATATGCAGAATTATACAACATCCAACAACGATATAACATAGTTCTCGGACAAGAAGGATTTCTTTTACGAGCGCTACATGAAATGCTACAGAATTAACTATGTAAACTGGTAGCAACCTGGCAGACAAGCATACCTGAAGGCTAGCTGTAGTTTTCTTCTCAGGCGTTACCAGATGGCGGAGTGATGTCTACTACACAACCTTCTTCTTGTAGACATTGTTGGGCCTCCAAGTGCAGAGGTTTGTAGGACAGTAGCAAATTTTCCTCAAGTGGATGACCTAAGGTTTATCAATCCATAGGAGGCGTAGGATGAAGATGGTCTCTCTCAAGCAACCCTACAACCAAATAATAAAGAGTCTCTTGTGTCCCCAACACACCCAATACAATGGTAAACTGTATAGGTGCACTAGTTCGGCAAAGAGATGGTGATACAAGTGGTATACGGATAGTAGATAATGGTATTTGCAATCTGAAATTATAAAAACAGTAAGGTAGCAAGTGATAAAAGTGAGCATAAACGGTATTGCAATGATAGGAAACAAGGCCTAGGGTTCATACTTTCGCTAGTGTAAGTTCCCTCAACATGCAACAAAGAGTCACTCCAAAGTCACTAATAGCGGAGAACGAACGAAGAGATTATGGTAGGGTACGAAACCACCTCAAAGTTATTCTTTCCAATCAATCCGTTGGGCTATTCCTATAAGTGTCACAAACAGCCCTAGAGTTCGTACTAGAATAACACCTTAAGATACAAATCAACCAAAACCCTAATGTCACCTAGATACTCCATTGTCACCTCAAGTATCCGTGGGTATGATTATACGATATGCATCACACAATCTCAGATTCATCTATTCAACCAACACAAAGGACCTCAAAGAGTGCCCCAAAGTTCCTACCGGAGAATCACGACGAAAACGTGTGCCAACCCCTATGCATAGGTTCCCAATGTCACTAAACCCGCAAGTTGATCACCAAGACATATATCAAGTGTTCTCAAGTCTTTAAAGACTCAATCAGATAAGATAACTTCAAAGGGGAAACTCAATTCATTACAAGAGAGAAGAGGGGGAGGAGAAACATAGGATCCAACTATAATAGCAAAGCTCGCGATACATCAAGATCGTATCATCTCAAGAACACGAGAGAGAGATCAAGCACATAGCTACTGGTACATACCCTCAGCCCCGAGGGAGAACTACTCCCTCCTGGTCATGGAGAGTGCCGGGATGATGAAGATGGCCACCGGAGAAGGATTGCCCCCTCCGGCAGGGTGCCGGAACGGGTCTAGATTGGTTTTTGGTGGCTACGGAGGCTTCTGGCGGCGGAACTCCCGATCTAATCTCTCTTCTGGAAGTTTTAGGTTACGTAGGTACATATGGGTGCAGGAGGTACGCCGGTGGACCGAAGGGGGGGGGCACGAGGCAGGGGGTGCGCCCCAGGGGGGTGGGCGCTCCCCCTACCCTCGTGAGCTCCTCCTTCATCTTCTGACGTAGGGTCCAAGTCTATCCGGTAGGTTTCCTTCCAAAAATAACTTCTCCAGTTGATTTCGTTCCGTTTTGACTCCGTTTGATATTCCTTTTCTTCGAAACACTGAAATAGGCAAAAAACAGCAAATCTGGGCCGGGCCTCTGGTTAATAGGTTAGTCCCAAAAAAATAATATAAAAGTGGAAAATAAAGCCCAATATTGCCTAAAACAATAGATAATATAGCATGGAGCAATCAAAAATTATAGATACATTGGAGACGTATCAAGCATCCCCAAGCTTAATTCCTGCTCGTCCTCGAGTAGGTAAATGATAAAAAAAAGATAATTTTTGATGTGGAATGCTAGTTGGCATAATTTCAATGTAATTCTTCTTACTTGTGATATGAATATTCAGATCCGAAAGATTCAAGACAAAAGTTCATATTGACATAAAAATAATAATACTTCAAGCATACTAACTAAGCAATTATGTCTTCTCAAAATAACATGGCCAAAGAAAGTTCATCCCTACAAAATCATATAGTTTAGTCATGCTCCATTTTCGTCACACAAGAATGCTCTCATCATGCACAACCCCGATGACAAGCCAAGCAATTGTTTCATACCTTAGTAATCTCAAACTTATAAACCTTCACGCAATACATGAGCGTGAGCCATGGATATAGCACTATGGGTGGAATAGAATATAATGAGGGGGGTTATGTGGAGAAGACAAAAAGGCGAAAGTCTCACATCAACGAGGCTAATCAATGGGCTATGGAGATGCCCATCGATTGATGTTAATGCAAGGAGCAGGGATTGCCATGCAACGGATGCACCGGAGCTATAAATGTATGAAAGCTCAACAAAAGAAACTAGTGGGTGTGCATCCAACTTGCTTGCTCACGAAGACCTAGGGCACTTGAGGAGGCCCATTGTTGGAATATACAAGCCAAGTTCTATAATGAAAAAATCCCACTAGTATATGAAAGTGACAGAACAAGAGACTCTCTATCATAAATATCATGGTGCTACTTTGAAGCACAAGTGTGGAAAAAGGATAGTAGCATTGTCCCTTTTATTTTTTATTTTTTGGCCTATTTTTTATTTGGCCTTTTTTTATTTGGACTTTCTTTTTTATGGCCTTTTTTTGGTACAATGCTCTATTGAATGATGATCATCACACTTCTATTTATTTACAACTCAATGATACAACTCGATACTAGAACAAAGATGACTCTATATGAATGCCTCCGGTGGTGTACCGGGATATGCAATGATTCATGAGTGACATGTATGAAAGAATTATGAACGGTGGCTTTGCCACAAATACTATGTCAACTACATGATCATGCTAAGCAATATGACAATGATGAATGTGTCATGATAAAAGGAATGGTGGAAAGTTGCATGGCAATATATCTCGGAATGGCTATGGAAATGCCATAATAGGTAGGTATGGTGGCTGTTTTGAGGAAGATATAAGGAGGTTTATGTGTGACAGAGCGTATCATATCACGGGGTTTGGATGCACCGGCGAAGTTTGCACCAACTCTCAAGGTGAGAAAGGGCAATGCACGGTATCGAAGAGGCTAGCAAGGATGGAAGGGTGAGAGTGCGTATAATCCATGGACTCAACATTAGTCATAAAGAACTCACATACTTATTGCAAAAATCTACAAGTCATAAAAAAACCTCGGTACTACGCGCATGCTCCTAGGGGGATAGATTGGTAGGAAAAGACCATTGCTCATCCCCGACCGCCACTCATAAGGAGGACAATCAAATAACACCTCATGTTTCAAATTTGTTACACAACATTTACCATACGTGCATGCTACGGGACTTGCAAACTTCAACACAAGCATTTATCAAATTCACAACTACTAAACTAGCACGACTTTGATATTATTACCTCCATATCTCAAAACAATCATCAAGCATCAAACTTCTCTTAGTATTCAAAACACTCATAAGAGAATTTTATTATTAATCTTGTATAACTAGCATATTGAGACTTTAAGCAAATTACCATGCTATTAAGACTCTCAAAATAATATAAGTGAAGCATGAGAGTTCATCTATTTCTTGCCACCATGCTTTTAAAGATATAAGTGAAGTACTAGAGCAAACAACAAACTACTCCGAAAGATATAAGTGAAGATCAATGAGTAGTCGAATAATTATGCAACTATGTGAAGACTCTCTAACATTTAATAATTTCAGAACTTGGTATTCTATTCAAACAGCAAGAAAAACAAAATAAAATGGCATCTAAGAATATCAAACATCATGTGAAGAAGCAAAAACTTAGGATCAACCGATACTAACCGATAGTTGTTGAAGAAGAAAGGTGGGATGCCAACCGGGGCATCCCCAAGCTTAGAAGCTTGAGACTTATTGAAATATTATCTTGGGGTGCCTTAGGCATCCCCAAGCTTGAGCTTTTGTGTCTCCTTAATTCCTTTCATATCACGGTCTCCCTAAATCTCAAAAGCTTCATCCACACAAAACTCAACAAGGACTCATGAGATAAGTTAGTATAAACCATTGCCAAAACCTTATCATACTCTACTGTAGAAAATCACTAAAATTATTATTCAACTTTGCATACTAAATGCCTCTGCATATTTAATAGTCCTATCCTCAAATATAATCATTAAAGAAGCAAACATATGCAAACAATGCAAACATAACAGCAATCTGCCTAAACAGGATAGTCTGTAAAGAATGCTGCAACATCCATACTTCCCTAGCTCCAAAAATTATGAAAGAAATTCCCACTGTAGTAAATTTATCAGAGCTTAATATGCAAAAGGTTTGAACATTTTATCACATTCTGATTTTTTTAGGGAATTATTGCAACAGCGGTAAACTTTCTGTTTTCAAACAGCAACATGTGGACTTTTAAAATAGGCATAGTAAAGGCTATCAATGCCACTTTTATTGAAATAAAAGATGCAAAACATTGTTCTAAATAACAGCAAGCAAATCCTAACAAAATAAATTGACACTCCAAGCAAAACACATATCATGTGGTGAATAAAAATATAGCTCCAAGTAAAGTTACCGATGAACGAAGACGAAAGAGGGGATGCCTTCCGGGGTATCCCCAAGCTTAGGCTCTTGGCTATCCTTGAATATTACCTTGGGGTGCCTCGGGCATCCCCAAGCTTAGGCTCTTTCCACTCCTTGTTCCACAATCCATCGAATCCTTACCCAAAACTTGAAAACTTCACAACACAAAACTTAACAGAAAACTCGTAAGCTCCGTTAGCGAAAGAAAACAAAACACCACTTAAAGGTACTGTAATGAACTCATTCTTTATTTATATTGGTGTTAAACCTACTGTATTCCAACTTCTCTATGGCTTATAAACTATTTTACTAGCCATAGATTCATCAAAATAAGCAAACAACACAATGAAAACATAATATGTCAAAAACAGAACAGTTGGTAGTAATCTGGATCAAACGTATACTTATGGAACTCATAAAATTCTCAAATAAATTGCTGGACCTGAGGAATTTATCTATTAATCATCTGAAAAAATAATTAACTAAATATCACTCTCCCAATAAAAATGGCAGCAATTCTCGTGAGCGCTAAAGTTTCTGTTTTTTACAGCATGATCAACAAGACTTTCCCCAAGTCTTCCCAAAGGTTCTACTTGGCACAAACACTAATTAAAAGCATAAAACCACATCTAAACATAGGCTATATGAATTACTTATTACTAAACAGGAACAAAAATCAAGGAACAAAAGTAAAATTGGGTTGCCTCTCAACAAGCGCTATCGTTTAACGGCCCTAGCTAGGCATGATGATTTCAATGATGCTCACATAAAAGATAAGAATTGAAACATAAATAGAGCATCATGATGAATATGACTAGAACATTTAAGTCTAACCCTCTTCCTATGCATAGGGATTTTTTGAGCAAACAATTTATGGGAACAATAATCAACTAGCATAGGAGAGCAAAACAAGCATAACTTCAAAATTTTAAGCACATAGAGAGGGAACTTGGTATTATTGCAACTCCTACAAGCATATGTTCCTCCCTCATAATAATTTTCAGTAGCATCATGAATGAATTCAACAATATAACCAGTACCTAAAGCATTCTTTTCATGATCTACAAGTATAGAAATTTTATTACTCTCCATATAAGCAAAATTCTTCCCTTGAATAGTAGTGGGAGCAAACTCAACAAAGTAACTATCACGTGATTGAAAATTAAGATCAAGATGACAAGTTTCATGGCTATCATTATTCTTTAAAGCATACGTGTCATCACAATAATCATCATAGATAGGAGGCATGCTTTCATAATAATAAATTTGCTCATCAAAGCTTGGGGGACAAAAAATATCATCTTCATCAAACATAGCTTCCCCAAGCTTGTGGCTTTGCATATCATTAGCATCATGGATATTCAAGGAATTAATACTAACAACATTGCAATCATGCTCATCATTCAAATATTTAGTGCCAAACATTCTATGTAATTCTTCTTCTAGCATTTGAGCACAATTTTCCTTTCCATCATACTTACGAAAGATATTAAAAAGGTGAAGCGTATGAGACAAACTCAATTCTATTTTTTTATCGTTTTCTTTTATAAACTAAACTAGTGATAAAAACAAGAAACTAAAAGACTCGATTGAAAGATCTAAAGATATACCTTCAAGCACTCACCTCCCCGGCAACGGCGCCAGAAAAGAGCTTGATGTCTACTACACAACCTTCTTCTTGTAGACGTTGTTGGGCCTCCAAGTGCAGAGGTTTGTAGGACAGTAGCAAATTTTCCTCAAGTGGATGACCTAAGGTTTATCAATCCGTAGGAGGCGTAGGATGAATATGGTCTCTCTCAAGCAACCCTGCAACCAAATAACAAAGAGTCTCTTGTGTCCCCAACACACCCAATACAATGGTAAATTATATAGGTGCACTAGTTCGGCGAAGAGATGGTGATACAAGTGGTATATGGATAGTAGATAATGGTATTTGTAATCTGAAATTATAAAAACAGCAAGGTAGCAAGTGATAAAAGTGAGCGTAAACGGCATTGCAATGATAGGAAACAAGGCCTAGGGTTCATACTTTCGCTAGTGTAAGTTCCCTCAACAATACTAACATAATTGGATCACATAACTATCCCTCAACATGCAACAAAGAGTCACTCCAAAGTCACTAATAGCAGAGAACGAATGAAGAGATTATGGTAGGGTACGAAACCACCTCAAAGTTATTCTTTCCAATCAATCCGTTGGGCTATTCCTATAAGTGTCACAAACAGCCCTAGAGTTCGTACTAGAATAACACCTTAAGATACAAATCAACCAAAACCCTAATGTCACCTAGATACTCCATTGTCACCTCAAGTATCCATGGGTATGATTATACGATATGCATCACACAATCTCATATTCATCTATTCAACCAACACAAAGGACCTCAAAGAGTGCCCCAAAGTTCCTATCGGAGAATCACGACAAAAACGTGTGCCAACCCCTATGCATAGGTTCCCAATGTCACTAAACCCGCAAGTTGATCACCAAGACATACATCAAGTGTTCTCAAGTCTTTAAAGACTCAATCCGATAAGATAACTTCAAATGGGAACTCAATTCATTACAAGAGAGAAGAGGGGAGGAGAAACATAGGATCCAACTATAATAGCAAAGCTCGCGATACATCAAGATCGTATCATCTCAAGAACACGAGAGAGAGAGAGAGAGAGATCAAACACATAGCTACTGGTACATACCCTCAGCCCCGAGGGAGAACTACTCCCTCCTTGTCATGGAGAGCGCCGGGATGATGAAGATGGCCACCGGAGAAGGATTGCCCCCTCCGGCACGGTGCCGGAACGGGTCTAGATTGGTTTTTGGTGGCTACGGAGGCTTCTGGCGGCAGAACTCCCGATCTAATTTCTCTTCTGGGAGTTTTAGGTTACGTAGGTATATATGGGTGCAGGAGGTACATCGGTGGACCGAAGGGGGGCAACGAGGCAGGGGGCGCACCCCTGCCCTCGTGAGCTCCTCCTTCATCTTCTGACGTAGGGTCCAAGTCTATCCGGTAGGTTTCCTTCCAAAAATAACTTCTCCAGTTGATTTCGTTCCGTTTCGACTCCGTTTGATATTCCTTTTCTTCGAAACACTGAAATAGGCAAAAAACAGCAAATCTGGGCTGGGCCTCCGGTTAATAGGTTAGTCCCAAAAAAATAATATAAAAGTGGAAAATAAAGCCCAGTATTGCCTAAAACAGTAGATAATATAGCATGGAGCAATCAAAAATTATAGATACGTTGGAGACGTATCATGGAGCTAGTGTCGTAGGGGTGCAGGCGACATGTGGAGAATGGTCTGGTTGGGTAGGACAGAGGATGGAGCGAGGTTGTCCTCTGGACGTCAGAGCAGAGTACCTTGGAGAACTTGTCCGCACAAGGCTGCAGCTTAGAACATGGGAGATCCGTCGGGGCAGCCAGACCGCCGGCGATGAGACGGTCGGGTGCTGGATCTGGACCTCCACTACTGGCCGCAATCGCCCGGCTAGGCACCGGATCTGGCCCGCTGCCACCATCGGCGGGGCTTGTCAAGTATCCAAGAGTTGGCGGCCATGCGGATTGGGGGATTTGGGTCTGCTCTGCTGCGTTCCTACGGTAGAGAAGATGGTTCTGAAAGCAAAACGACTATAACCAGGGGTGTTTTTTTGCAAATGACCTAGCACCTGTGCGCTCGGATTCATCCACTAGAATCTGGACCATTCATCCCAGATCTGATGGCCCAGACAGATTTTTTTCTATTTTTGCACCGGTGGCCCTTCTTCTATTGTAGTCGCCCCCATAAAAAAAGACCCATCTTAACATGCAAACATACATGGGAATTTTTATCCTATTATGCTACATATATTTAATGAACATTTTACAATTATATAGTAATCAAACATAATAACTCATTTGTATTTTTTATTTTAGCTTTTTATATTATTACTTCAAATATTCAGGTTTCATACAACGAATCACATTGAAAATCTAAATAGCTAGTCCCCACTATCTATTTCTCTTAACATGCAAGTATGCCACATCATCCCTTAACATGCATGAGAAAAGGCCCACCCCACTACCATCTGTCTCTCAACATGCAAGCATGCCACTTCATCATGACATGCATGAAAAAAAGACCCATCTTAACATGCAAACATACATGAGAATTTTTATCCTATTATGCTACATATATTTAATGAACATTTTACAATTATATGGTAATCAAACATAATAACTCATTTGTATTTTTTATTTTAGCCTTTTATATTAATACTTCAAATATTCAGATGTAACGCCCGGATAATTAAGCTACAGTACTCCCACGCTAATGGTGCCACGTCACCACTATTACTGTTGATAATATCGCGTTGGATCAAAACCGTTTAAAAATTCAAGTTCAAATTAATGTCAACAATGAAATATTTTCAAAATTTGAAACAAAAATGTTCGGGAGGTGCCATATTTTGCATATGTAATTATGGTGTAATAAACACATCTTTATAAAATGCCTAAATAAGTTAAATTGAAATAAAACAGAAAAGTAAATAAATAAAAAGAAAAGAAAATACAAAAGAGAAAACAAACAAAAAGAAAACCCCCTTCCCCTGGACCAAATGGCCCAGCTAATAGGGCATCGGCCCACCTGGCCCAACCGCCAGGCTGGCCCACGCCACGGGCCTACCTAACCCCCCCACTCCCCCGTAACCCTAAACCAACCGCACCACTCCTCCCACTCGTGCCCCCACTCTCCCTTCCCCCTCCCTCGATCCAGATCGGATCGGGGCACGACGCCGCTGTGCGTTGCCGCCTCGCCTTCGTCCGTCGCCGCCCGGAGCGCGTCCTCGCCGGCCTGCTACCTCTTCGCGTGCAACGTCCCCGGTCTCCTCCCCGAGCAACGCTGCCCTCGAATCCCTATGCTACCCCGTGAGCTCCCCCTCTCCTCGTTCGGTACCGCGCGCCCGCGCCGTCCCGTGCACGTGCTCGCGCCGTGGCCGCGCCCTCTTCCCCCACAGCTCCCTCGTCCTGTGCACGCGCCGTCCGCACGCACACAGCACCCGCGCGCCGCGCCCCAGCTCCTGGCCTCACCTGCCTGCGCCGAAGCGCGCGCGCTCGCGCGCCCAGTGCCCCGCTGCCACCCCGGGGCCGCGACCTCCTTCCCCGCGCCGCGCCTGGGCCGTGCGCCCCGCCATCCCGCTCCTTGCGCCACCGTGTTGGCCTCGCCCGCTGACCCCGCGCCTTCGTTGCCGCCTGCTCACCGCACGGCACCGCTCCGCCGTGCCGCCCGCTTCGCCGTTGCTGCCGCTCCCCGCGCTCGCCCGCAACTACCTGAGCCTCTGTTCGTCGCGGCCGCCTCTGCTCGTGCGTGCCCCTGCGGCCTTGTTCCGCCGCCCCGTGCTGGCCACGCCCCACTTGCCGCGCCACTCCAGCGCCCTGTTGTCGCCTTCGCCCCCTCGCGTCGGCTCCGCCTCCAGCCGCACCGGCGCCGCTGCGGCCACTGCCTGGTTGGCCCGCGCCCGTCGCCGCCCATTGGCGTGCGCCCCTATGGGCTGGCGCCCATCGCCCGACACCCGCTACGCCTGCCCGACCCGCTAAGGCCCCCTGGGCCTATGACGAACGGGCCCCAGCGCCCCTAGAACGAAATTAAAAAAAGAGTTTAAAATAATAATAATAAATAAATAAATAATAAAAACAATTAATTAATTAACTTAATTAATTCTGTTTAAATTAACTAATTAAGATTAATTAACCTAATAACTAGTTAACCTAATTAACTACTGTTAATTAGTCAAACAGTCACTAACACGAGGGACCCACCTGTCAGGTTGACCAGGTCAACTGCTGACGTCATGATGACATCAGCAAACACTGTTCTGGATAATGTTGAATTAAATTAATTAAATAAATGCTAAGATTGATTTAAATCTTTTAAAATCAATATAAAATAAACCGTAGCTCGGATGGAAAAACTTTGTACATGAGTTGCTCAGAACGACGAGACGAACCCGGATACGCAGCCCGTTCGTCCGCCACGCATCCCTAGCATAGCGAACACGCAACTTTCCCCTCCGATTCATGTGTCCGAAAACGTGAAACACCGGGGATATTTTCCCGGATGTTTCCCCCCTTCACCGGTATCACCTCATACCGCGTTAGGGCACCCCTAGCATCGCTACTTGTCATGTCATGCATCGTTATGCATTTGTTTGCATTGTATTCATTGTTTCTTCCCCCTCATCTCTCCGGTAGACTACGAGGTTGACGCTGCTGCTGGTGCCCCGATTGACTATGCTGTTGATGACCCCTCTTTCTCGCCAGAGCAACCACGCAAGCCCCCCCTTGATCACCAGATATCGCCTATTCTCTCTTTACTGCTTGCATTAGAGTAGTGTAGCATGTTAACGCTTTCCATTAATCCTATTATGATGCATCACCTGTCATTGTTGCTTCAGCTATTGATACCTTACCTGCAATCCTAAATGCTTAGTATAGGATGCTAGTTTATCATCAGTGGCCCTACATTCTTGTTAGTCTGCCATGCTATACTATCGGGTCGTGATCACATCGGGTGTTGATCACGGGTATATACTATACATATTACACATGATGCATGTTGTGACTAAAGTCGGGTCGGCTCGTTGAGTACCCACAAGTGATTCGGATGTGGGGGACTGAAGGGGCAGGTGGTTCCATCCAGGTAGTGGTGGGCCTGGGTTCCCGACGGCCCCTGACTGTTACTTTGTGGTGGAGCGACAGGGCAGGTGGAGACCACCTTGGTGATAGGTGGGCCTGGCCCTAGTCGGCATTCGCGGTTACTTCAAAATAACACGCTTAACGAGATCTAGGTATTTGATCTGAGTCTGGATACTGGCCTATACACACTAACCAACTACGCGGGAACAATTATGTGCACTCGACGTCGTGGTATCAGCCGAAGCCTTCGCGACGCCAGCGACTGAGTGGTGCGCGTCGGATTGGACCGCGTAACGCAACTTCCTTTGTAATGGAGGTTGCTAGGTCTGCTCTCCGGCCGCCCTCGCAACGTGCAGGTGTGCAATGGGCGATGGGCCCAGACCCCTGCGCGCATAGGATTTACACCGGCGTGTTGACCTCTTTGTTGTACCTAGTTAGGGCTGCGACGTGTGCCAGGCATGACCCAGGAAGGTGTGTCCGGACAAAGGGGATTGAGCGTGTTGGGAAATGTGGTGCACCCCTGCAGGGAAGTTAATCTATTCGAATAGCCGTGATCTTCGGTAACAGGACAACTTGGAGTTGTACCTTGACCTTATGACAACTAGAACCAGATACTTAATAAAACACATCCTTCCAAGTGCCAGATACAGCCGGTGATCGCTGTCTCACAGGGCGACGAGGGGAGGATCATCGGTTAGGATTATGCTATGCGATGTTACTTGGTGAACTTACCATCTACTCTCTCCTTCTGCTGCAAGATGGAGGTTACCAGAAGCGTAGTCTTTGATAGGATTAGCTATCCCCCTCATATTCCGGGATTCTGCAGTTCAGTCCACATATGTTACCCCTTTTTTCATTTGATACCAATGCATACATATGTAGTGTAGCTCCTTGCTTGCGAGTACTTTGGATGAGTACTCACGGTTGCTTTGCTCCCCCCTTTCCCTCTTTCTATACCCGATTGCTGCGACCAGACGTTGAAGTCCAGGAGCCAGATGCCACTGTCGATGATGACTGCTACTACTCGGGAGGTGCCTACTACTACGTGCAGCCCACTGACGACGACCAGGAGTAGTTTAGGAGGATCCCAGGCAGGAGGTCTGCTCCTCTTTCGATCTGTATCCCAATTTGTGCTAGCCTTCTTAAGGCAAACTTATTTACTTATGTCTATACTCAGATATTGTTGCTTCCGCTGACTCGTCTATGATCGAACTCTTGTATTTGAGCCCTCGAGGCCCCTGGCTTGTAATATGATGCTTGTATGACTTATTTTTATTTGTAGAGTTCTGTTATGATATCTTCCCGTGAGTCCCTGATCTTGATCGTACACGTTTGCGTGTATGATTAGTGTATGGTCAAACCGGGGGTGTCACAAGTTGGTATCAGAGCCGACTGCCTGTAGGAATCCCCCTTCCACACTCCTTGGCCGAAGTCGAGTCTAGACATTACAAAACTTTTTACTAACACATGGTTGTGTGCCTTACGGGCCCACGTCGCCATCTGGGTGGTATTAGGATCTTTTACTCCTCGATCCTTACTCTGGGACTCCGAACTCTCTTCTACTCGGGTTAAACGATTTTACTAACTCTAACATTAGGATCCCGTGACTACGTTCACCCCAAAGTTGGATAAGCCCTAGTTATTCTTTAGAGTAGTATTTGAACATTATCCACATTGTCATTTGACTGCTTTGAAAACATCTTTGTTTTCAGATGGAACCCATGAGACAGGTCGTGCGCCACACGAAGGCCATTGGTGCCTCAGGATCACCTGCTGTGTTGGTTGAGATGATGACCTATCTGGGTTATCGCTGGCACCCTGAGTGTTGGGGAACGTAGTAATTTCAAAATTTTCCGATGCACACGCAAGATCATGGTGATGCATAGCAACGAGAGGGGAGAGTGTTGTCCACGTACCCTCGTAGACCGAAAGCGGAAGCGTTAGCACAACGCGGTTGATGTAGTCGTACGTCTTCACAATCCGACCGATCCAAGTACCGAACGCACGACACCTCCGAGTTCAGCACACGTTCAGCTCGATGACGTCCCGCGAACTCCGATCCAGCAGAGCTTCACGGGAGAGTTCCGTCAGCACGACAGCGTGGTGACGGTGATGATGTTGCTATCGACGCAGGGCTTCGCCTAAGCACCGCTACGATATGACCGAGGTGGAATATGGTGGAGGGGGGCACCACACATGGCTGGGAGAGATCAACTGATCAACTTGTGTGTCTAGAGGTGCCCCCTGCCCTTGTATATAAAGGAGCAAGGGGGTAGGCCGGCCGACCCTCTATGGGTGCGCCAGGAGGAGGAGTCCTCCTCCTAGTAGGAGTAGGACTCCCCTTTCCTACTCATACTAGGAGGAGGAAAGGAAGGAGGAGAAGGAGAAGGAAGGAGAGGGACGAAAAGGAGGAAAGGGGGGCCGGCCCCCTAGTCCAATTCGGTTTGGGCTAGGCGGGCCGCGCGCCCTGCCTCCTCTCTTCCACCACTTGGCCCATGAGGCCCATTACTTCTTCCTCGTATTCCCGTAACTCCCCGGTACCCTCGAAAATACCCGAATCACTCGGAACCTTTCCGATGTCCGAATATAATCGTCCAATATATAGATCTTTACGTCTCAACCATTTCGAGACTCCTCGTCATGTCCCCGATCTCATCCGGGACTCCGAACTACCTTCGGTAAATCAAATCACATAAACTCATAATACAATCGTCACCGAAACTTTAAGCGCGCGGACCCTACGGGTTCGAGAACTATGTAGATATGACCGAGACATGTCTCCGGTCAATAACCAATAGCGGAACCTGGATGCTCATATTGGCTCCCACGTATTCTACGAAGATCTTTATCGGTCAGACCGCATAACAACATGCGTTGTTCCCTTTGTCATCGGTATGTTACTTGCCCGAGATTCGATCGTTGGTATCTCAATACGTAGTTCAATCTCGTTACCGGCAAGTCTCTTTACTCGTTCCGTAATACATCATCCCGCAACTAACTCATTAGTTGCAATGCTTGCAAGGCTTAAGTGATGTGCATTACCGAGAGGGCCCAGAGATACCTCTCCGACAATCGGAGTGACAAATCCTAATCTCGAAATACGCCAACCCAACAAGTACCTTCGGAGACACCTGTAGAGCACCTTTATAATCACCCAGTTACGTTGTGACGTTTGGTAGCACACAAAGTGTTCCTCTGGTAAACGGGAGTTGCATAATCTCATAGTCATAGGAACATGTATAAGTCATGAAGAAAGCAATAGCAACAAACTAAACGATCAAGTGCTATGCTAACGGAATGGGTCAAGTCAATCACATCATTCTCCTAATGATGTGATCCCGTTAATCAAATGACAACTCATGTCTATGGCTAGGAAACATTAACCATCTTTGATTCAACGAGCTAGTCAAGTAGAGGCATACTAGTGACACTCTGTTTGTCTATGTATTCACACATGTATTATGTTTCCGGTTAATACAATTCTAGCATGAATAATAAACATTTATCATGATATAAGGAAATAAATAATAACTTTATTATTGCCTCTAGGGCATATTTCCTTCAGTCTCCCACTTGCACTAGAGTCAATAATCTAGTTCACATCGCCATGTGATTTAACATCAATAGTTCACATCACCATGTGATTAACACCCATAGTTCACATCGACATGTGACCAACACCCAAAGGGTTTACTAGAGTCAATAATCTAGTTCACATCGCTATGTGATTAACACCCAAAGAGTACTGAGGTGTGATCATGTTTTGCTTGTGAGAGAAGTTTAGTCAACGGGTCTGCCACATTCAGATCCGTAAGTATTTTGCAAATTTCTATGTCAACAATGCTCTGCACAGAGCTACTCTAGCTAATTGCTCCCACTTTCAATATGTATCCAGATTGAGATTTAGAGTCATCTGGATCAGTGTCAAAATTTGCATCGACGTAACCCTTTACGACGAACCTTTTGTCACTTCCATAATCGAGAAACATATCCTTATTCCACTAAGGATAATTTTGACCAATGTCCAGTGATCTACTCCTAGATCACTATTGTACTCCTTTGCCAAACTCAGGGCAGGGTATACAATAGGTCTGGTACACAGCATGGCATACTTTATAGAACCTATGGCTGAGGCATAGGGAATGACTTTCATTCTCTCTCTATCTTCTGCCGTGGTCGGGTTTTGAGTCTTACTCAACTTCACACCTTGTAACACAGGCAAGAACTCCTTCTTTGACTGTTCCATTTTGAACTACTTCAAAATCTTGTCAAGGTATGTACTCATTGAAAAACTTATCAAGCGTCTTGATCTATCTCTATAGATCTTGATGCTCAATATGTAAGCAGCTTCACCGAGGTCTTTCTTTGAAAAAACTCCTTTCAAACATTCCTTTATGCTTTGCAGAATAATTCTACATCATCTCCGATCAACAATATGTCATACATATACTTATCAGAAATGTTGTAGTGCTCCCACTCACTTTCTTGTAAATACAGGCTTCACCGCAAGTCTGTATAAAACTATATGCTTTGATCAACTTATCAAAGCGTATATTCCAACTCCGAGATGCTTGCACCAGTCCATAGATGGATCGCTGGAGCTTGCATATTTTGTTAGTACCTTTAGGATTGACAAAACCTTCTGGTTGCATCATATACAACTCTTCTTTAATAAATCCATTAAGGAATGCAGTTTTGTTTATCCATTTGCCAGATTTCATAAAATGCGGCAATTGCTAACATGATTCGGACAGACTTAAGCATAGATACGAGTGAGAAACTCTCATCGTAGTCAACACCTTGAACTTGTCGAAAACCTTTTTGCGACAATTCTAGCTTTGTAGATAGTAACACTACTATCAGCGCCCGTCTTCCTCTTGAAGATCCATTTAATCTCAATGGCTCACCGATCAATTGGCAAGTCAATCAAAGTCCATACTTTGTTCTCATACATGGATCTCATCTCAGATTTCATGGCCTCAAGCCATTTCGCGGAATCTGGGCTCATCATTGCTTCCTCATAGTTCGTAGGCTCGTCATGGTCAAGTAACATGACCTCCAGAACAGGATTACCGTACCACTCTGGTGCAGATCTCACTCTGGTTTACCTACGAGGTTCGGTAGCAACTTGATCTGAAGTTACATGATCATCATCATTAGCTTCCTCACTAATTGGTGTAGTAGTCACATGAACATATTTCTGTGATGAACTACTTTCCAATAAGGGAGCAGGTACAGTTACCTCATCAAGTTCTACTTTCCTCCCACTCACTTCTTTCGAGAGAAACTCCTTCTCTAGAAAGGATCCATTCTCAGCAATGAATATCTTGCCTTCAGATCTGTGATAGAAGGTGTACCCAACATTTTCTTTTGGGTATCCTATGAAGATGCACTTCTCCGATTTGTGTTTGAGCTTATCAGGTTGAAACTTTTTCACATAAGCATTGCAACCTCAAACTTTAAGAAACGACAACTTAGGTTTCTTGCCAAACCATAGTTCATACGGTGTCGTCTCAACGGATTTAGATGGTGCCCTATTTAACGTGAATGTAGCTGTCTCTAATGCATAACCCCAAAACAATAGCGGTAAATCAGTAAGAGACGTCATAGATCGCACCATATCTAATAAAGCACGGTTACGACGTTCGGACACACCATTACACTGTGGTGTTCCAGGTGGCGTGAGTAGTGAAACTATTTCACATTGTTTTAACTGAAGGCCAAACTCGTAACTCAAATATTTTACTTCTGCGATCATATCGTAGAAACTTTTATTTTGTTACGATGATTCTCCACTTCACTCTGAAATTCTTTGAACTTTTCAAATGTTTCAGACTTGTGTTTCATCAAGTAGATATACTCATATCTGCTCAAATCATCTGTGAAGATCAGAAAATAATGATACCTGCCGCGAGCTTCAATATTCATCGGACCACATACATCAGTATGCATGATTTCCAACAAATCTGTTGCTTGCTGCATTGTTCCGGAGAACGGAGTCTTAGTCATCTTGCCCATGAGGCATGGTTCGCAAGCATCAACTGATTCATAATCAAGTGATTCCAAAAGTCCATCAGCATGGAGTTTCTTCATGCGCTTTACACCAATATGACCTAAACGGCAGTGCCACAAATAAGTTGCACTATCATTATTAACTTTGCATCTTTTGGTTTCAATATTATGAATATGTGTATCACTACGATCGAGATCCAACGAACCATTTTCATTGGGTGTGTAACCATATATGTAAACAGAACAACAATTTATTCTCTTACTTAAATGAATAACCGTATTGCAATAAACATGATCAAATCATATTCATGCTCAATGCAAACACTAAATAACACTTATTTAGGTTCAACACTAATCCTGAAAGTATAGGGAGTGTGCGATGATGATCATATCAATCTTGGAACCAGTTCCAACACACATCGTCACTTCACCCTTAACTAGTCTCTGTTCATTCTGCAACTCCCGTTTCGAGTTACTACTCTTAGCAATTGAACCAGTATCAAATACCGAGGGGTTGCTACAAACACTAGTAAAATACACATCAATAATCTGTATATCAAATATACCTTTGTTCACTTTGCCATCCTTCTTATCCGCCAAAACTTGGGGCAGTTCCGCTTCCAGTGACCAATCCCTTTGCAGTAGAAGCACTTAGTCTCAGGCTTAGGACTAGACTTGGGCTTCTTCACTTGAGCAGCAACTTGCTCGCCGTTCTTCTTGAAGTTCCCCTTCTTCCCTTTGCCCTTTTCTTGAAACTAGTGGTATTGTCTACCATCAACACTTGATGCTCTTTCTTGACTTCTACCTTCATTGATTTCATCATAATGAAAAGCACGGGAATCGTTTTCGTCATCCCTTGCATACTATAGTTCATCACGAGGTTCTACTAACTTGGTGATTGTGACTAGAGAATTCTGTCAATCACTATCTTATCTGGAAGATTAACTCCCACTTGATTCAAGTGATTGTAGTACCCAGACAATCTGAGCACATGCTCACTGCTTGAGCTATTCTCCTCCATCTTTTAGCTATAGAACTTGTTGGAGACTTCATATCTCTCAACTCGGGTATCTGCTTGAAATATTAACTTCAACTCCTGGAACATCTCATATGGTCCATGACGTTCAAAACGTCTTTGAAATCCCGATCCTAAGCTGTTAAGCATGGTGCACTAAACTATCAATTAGTCATCATATTGAGCTAGCCAAACGTTCATAACGTCTGTATCTGCTCCTGCAATAGGTTTGTCACCTAGCGGCGCATCAAAGACATAATTCTTCTATGCAACAATGAGGATAATCCTCAGATCACGGATCCAATCCGTATCATTGCTACTAACATATTTTTCAACATAATTTTTCTCTAGGAAAAAAATAAACTGGGAGCAACATCGCGAGCTATTGATCTACAACATAGATATGCTAATACTACCAGGACTAAGTTCATGATAAACTAAAGTTCAATTAATCATATTACTTAAGAACTCCCACTTAGACAGACATCCCTCTAATCTTCTAAGTGATCACGTGATCCATATCAACTAAACCATGTCCGATCATCACGTGAGATGGAGTAGTTTCAATGGTGAACATCACTATGTTGATCATATCTACTATATGATTCATGCTCGACCTTTCGGTCTCTGTGTTCCGAGGCCATATCTGTTATATGCTAGGCTCGTCAAGTTTAACCTAAGTATTCCGCGTGTGTAACTGTTTTGCACCCGTTGTATTTGAACGTAGAGCCTATCACACCCGATCATCACGTGGTGTCTCAGCACGAAGAACTTTCGCAACGGTGCATACTCAGGGAGAACACTTATACCTTGATAATTTAGTGAGAGATTATCTTATAAAGCTACCGCCGAACTAAGCAAAATAAGATGTATAAAAGATAAACATCACATGCAATCATAATATGTGACATGATATGGCCATCATCATCTTGTGCCTTTGATCTCCATCTCCAAAGCATCGTCATGATCTCCATCGTCACCGGCATGACACCATGATCTCCATCATCTTGATCTATATCAATATGTCGTCACATGGTTGTCTCGCCAACAATTGCTCTTGCAACTATTGCTATCGCATAGCGATAAAGTAAAGCAATTATTTGGCGCTTGCATCTTATGCAATAGAGAGATAACCATAAGGCTTTTGCCAGTTGCCGATAACTTCAACAAAACATGATCATCTCATACAACAACTTATATCTCATCACGTCTTGACCATATCACATCACAACATGCCCTGCAAAAACAAGTTAGACGTCCTCTACTTTGTTGTTGCAAGTTTTACGTGGCTGCTACGGGCTGAGCAAGAATCGTTCTTACCTATGCATCAAAACCACAATGATAGTTTGTCAAGTTGGTGCTGTTTTAACCTTCTCAAGGACCGGGCCTAGCCACACTCGGTTCAACTAAAGTTGGAGAAACCGACACCTGCTAGTCACCTGTGTGCATAGCACGGTGGTAAAACCAGTCTCACGTAAGCGTACGCGTAATGTTGGTCCGAGCCGCTTCATCCAACAATACCGCCGAACCAAAGTGTGACATGCTGGTAAGCAGTATCACTTATATCGCTCGCAACTCACTTGTGTTCTACTCGTGCATATTACATCAACGCATAAAACCTGGCTCGGATGCCACTGTTGGGAAACGTAGTAATTTCAAAATTTTCCTACGCACACGCAAGATCATGGTGATGCATAGCAACGAGAGGGGAGAGTGTTGTCCACGTACCCTCGTAGACCGAAAGCGGAAACGTTAGCACAACGCGGTTGATGTAGTCGTACGTCTTCATGATCCGACCGATCCAAGTACCGAACGCACGGCACCTCCGAGTTCAGCACACGTTCAGCTCGATGACGTCCCGCGAACTCCGATCCAGCAGAGCTTCACGGGAGAGTTCCGTTAGCACGACGGTGTGGTGACGGTGATGATGTTGCTACCGACGCAGGGCTTCGCCTAAGCACCGCTACGATATGACCGAGGTGGAATATGGTGGAGGGAGGCACCGCACATGGCTGGGAGAGATCAACTGATCAACTTGTGTGTCTAGAGGTGCCCCCCTGCCCCTGTATATAAAGGAGCAAGGGGGGAGGCCGGCCGGCCCTCTATAGGCGCGCCAGGAGGAGGAGTCCTCCTCCTAGTAGGAGTAGGACTCCCCTTTCCTACTCCTACTAGGAGGAGGAAAGGAAGGAGGAGAAGGAGAAGGAAGGAGAGGGAGGAAAAGGAGGAAAGGGGGGCCGGCCCGCTAGTCCAATTCGGTTTAGGCTAGGGGGGCCGCGCGCCCTGCCTCCTCTCTTCCACCACTTGGCCCATGAGGCCCATTACTTCTTCCTCGTATTCCCGTAACTCCCCGGTACCCTCGAAAATACCCGAATCACTCGGAACCTTTCCGATGTCCGAATATAGTCGTCCAGTATATCGATATTTATGTCTCGACCATTTCGAGACTCCTCGTCATGTCCCCGATCTCATTCGGGACTCCGAACTACCTTCGGTACATCAAATCACATAAACTCATAATACAATCATCACCGAAACTGTCAGCGTGCGGACCCTACGGGTTTGAGAACTATGTAGACATGACCGAGACATGTCTTCGGTCAATAACCAATAGCGGAACCTAGATGCTCATATTGGCTCCCACATATTCTACGAAGATCTTTATCGGTCAGACCGCATAACAACATACGTTGTTCCCTTTGTCATCGGTATGTTACTTGCCCGAGATTCGATCATCGGTATCTCAATACCTAGTTCAATCTCGTTACCGGCAAGTCTCTTTACTCGTTCCGTAATACATCATCCCGCAACTAACTCATTAGTTGCAATGCTTGCAATGCTTAAGTGATGTGCATTACCGAGAGGGCCCAGAGATACCTCTCCGACAATCGGAGTGACAAATCCTAATCTCGAAATACGCCAACCCAACAAGTACCTTCGGAGACACCTGTAGAGCACCTTTATAATCACCTGGTTACATTGTGATGTTTGGTAGCACACAAAGTGTTCCTCTTGTAAACGGGAGTTGCATAATCTCATAGTCATAGGAACATGTATAAGTCATGAAGAAAGCAATAGCAACAAACTAAACGATCAAGTGCTATGCTAACGGAATGGGTCAAGTCAATCACATCATTCTCCTAATGATGTGATCCCGTTACTCAAATGACAACTCATGTCTATGGCTAGGAAACTTAACCATCTTTGATTCAACGAGCTAGTCAAGTAGAGGCATACTAGTGACATACTGTTTGTCTATGTATTCACACATGTATTATGTTTCCGGTTAATACAATTCTAGCATGAATAATAAACATTTGTCATGATATAAGGAAATAAATAATAACTTTATTATTGCCTCTAGGGCATATTTCCTTCACTGAGTACACTGTCTACGAGGAGTATCAGGACTTTAACCAGGAGCAGTACCGTGCGATCGTCCACCTCTACTCTCGGGAGTATGACTCCACTACCGTGCTGCACACTGCTCATGGTGTTGCAGTGACTATCGACATGGCGGTGCACGATCTGCTTATACTGCTCTTGTTGGGGAACGTAGTAATTTCAAAATTTTCCTACGCACACACAAGATCATGGTGATGCATAGCAACGAGAGGGGAGAGTGTGATCTACGTACCCTTGTAGACCGACAGCGGAAGCGTTAGCACAACGCGGTTGATGTAGTCGTACGCCTTCACGGCCCGACCGATCAAGCACCGAAACTACGACACCTCCGAGTTCTAGCACACGTTCAGCTCGATGATGATCCCCGGACTCCGATCCAGCAAAGTGTCGGGGAAGAGTTCCTCAGCACGACGGCGTGGTGACGATCTTGATGTACTACCGTCGCAGGGCTTCGCCTAAGCACCGCTACAATATTATCGAGGACTATGGTGGAAGGGGGCACCGCACACGGTTAAGAATATGATCACGTGGATCAATTTGTGTGTCTAGGGGTGCCTCCTGCCCCCGTATATAAAGGATCAAAGGGGGGGGGGTGCGGCCGGCCAGGAGGAGGGCGCGCCAGGAGGAGTCCTACTCCCACCGGGAGTAGGATTCCCCCCTTTCCTAGTTGGAATAGGATTCGGGAGGGGGAAAGAGGAGAGAGAGAAGGAAGGGGGGCGCCGCCCCCTCTCCTTATCCTATTCGGACTAGGGGGGAGGGGCGCGCGGCCCAGCCCTGGCCACCTCTCCTCTCTTCCACTAAAGCCCACTAAGGCCCATATACCTCCCAGGGGGTTCCGGTAACCTCCCGGTACTCCGGTAAAATCCCGATTTCACCCGGAACACTTCCGATATCCAAATATAGGCTTCCAATATATCAATCTTTATGTCTCGATCATTTCGAGACTCCTCGTAATGTTCGTGATCACATCCGGGACTCCGAACAAACTTCGATACATCAAAATGCATAAACTCATAATATAACTGTCATCGAAACCTTAAGCGTGCGGACCCTACGGGTTCGAGAACAATGTAGACATGACTGAGACACGTCTCCGGTCAATAACCAATAGTGGAACCTGGATGCTCATATTGGCTCCTACATATTCTACGAAGATCTTTTATCGGTCAGACCGCATAACAACATACGTTGTTCCCTTTGTCATCGGTATGTTACTTGCCCGAGATTCGATCGTCGGTATCTCAATACCTAGTTCAATCTCGTTACCGGCAAGTCTCTTTACTCGTTCCGTAATACATCATCTCACAACTAACTCATTAGTTGCAATGCTTGCAAGGCTTATGTGATGTGCATTACCGAGAGGGCCCAGAGATACCTCTCCGACAATCGGAGTGACAAATCCTAATCTCGAAATACGCCAACCCAACATGTACCTTTGGAGACACCTGTAGAGCACCTTTATAATCACCCAGTTACGTTGTGACGTTTGGTAGCACACAAAGTGTTCCTCCGGCAAACGGGAGTTGCATAATCTCATAGTCATAGGAACATGTATAAGTCATGAAGAAAGCAATAGCAACATACTAAACAATCGGGTGCTAAGCTAATGGAATGGGTCATGTCAATCAGATCATTCACCTAATGATGTGATCCCGTTAATCAAATAACAACTCTTTGTCCATGGTTAGGAAACATAACCATCTTTGATTAACGAGCTAGTCAAGTAGAGGCATACTAGTGACACTCTGTTTGTCTATGTATTCACACATGTATTATGTTTCCGGTTAATACAATTCTAGCATGAATAATAAACATTTATCATGATATAAGGAAATAAATAATAACTTTATTATTGCCTCTAGGGCATATTTCCTTCAGTCTCCCACTTGCACTAGAGTCAATAATCTAGATTACACAGTAATGATTCTAACACCCATGGAGCCTTGGTGCTGATCATGTTTTGCACGTGGAAGAGGCTTAGTCAACGGGTCTTCTACATTCAGATCCGTATGTATCTTGCAAATCTCTATGTCTCCCACCTGGACTAGATCCCGGATGGAATTGAAGCGTCTCTTGATGTGCTTGGTTCTCTTGTGAAATCTGGATTCCTTTGCCAAGGCAATTGCACCAGTATTGTCACAAAAGATTTTCATTGGACCCGATGCACTAGGTATGACACCTAGATCGGATATGAAGTCCTTCATCCAGACTCCTTCATTTGCTGCTTCCGAAGCAGCTATGTATTCCGCTTCACACGTAGATCCCGCCACGACACTTTGTTTAGAACTGCACCAACTGACAGCTCCACCGTTTAATGTAAACACGTATCCGGTTTGCGATTTAGAATCGTCCGGATCAGTGTCAAAGCTCACATCAACGTAACCATTTACGATGAGCTCTTTGTCACCTCCATAAACGAGAAACATATCCTTAGTCCTTTTCAGGTATTTCAGGATGTTCTTGACCGCTGTCCAGTGATCCACTCCTGGATTACTTTGGTACCTCCCTGCTAGACTTATAGCAAGGCACACATCAGGTCTGGTACACAACATTGCATACATGATAGATCCTATGGCTGAAGTATAGGGAACATCTTTCATTTTCTCTCTATCTTCTGCAGTGGTCGGGCATTGAGTCTTACTCAACTTCACACCTTGTAACACAGGCAAGAACCCTTTCTTTGCTTGATCCATTTTGAACTTCTTCAAAACTTTGTCAAGGTATGTGCTTTGTGAAAGTCCAATTAAGCGTCTCGATCTATCTCTATAGATCTTGATGCCCAATATGTAAGCAGCTTCACTGAGGTCTTTCATTGAAAAATTCTTATTCAAGTATCCTTTTATGCTATTCATAAATTCAGTATCATTTTCGATCAACAATATGTCATCTACATATAAGACCAGAAATGCTACAGAGCTCCCACTCACTTTCTTGTAAATACAGGCTTCTCCAAAAGTCTGTATAAAACCAAATGCTTTGATCACACTATCAAAGCGTTTATTCCAACTCCGAGAGGCTTGCACCAGTCCATAAATGGATCGCTGGAGCTTGCACACTTTGTTAGCTCCCTTTGGATCGACAAAACCTTCTGGTTGCATCATATACAACTCTTCTTCCAGAAATCCATTCAGGAATGCAGTTTTGACATCCATCTGCCAAATTTCATAATCATAAAATGCGGCAATTGCTAACATGATTCGGACAGACTTAAGCATCGCTACGGGTGAGAAGGTCTCATCATAGTCAATCCCTTGAACTTGCCGAAAACCTTTTGCGACAAGTCGAGCTTTGTAGATAGTAATATTACCGTCAGCGTCAGTCTTCTTCTTGAAGATCCATTTATTCTCAATTGCTTGCCGATCATTGGGCAAGTCAACCAAAGTCCATACTTTGTTCTCATACATGGATCCCATCTCAGATTTCATGGCTTCAAGCCATTTTGCGGAATCTGGGCTCACCATCGCTTCTTCATAGTTCGTAGGTTCATCATGATCTAGTAGCATGACTTCCAGAACAGGATTACCGTACCACTCTGGCGCGGATCTCACTCTGGTTGATCTACGAGGTTCAGTAGTATCTTGTTCTGAAGTTTCATGATCATTATCATTAGCTTCCTCACTAATTGGTGTAGGTGTCGCAGAAACAGGTTTCTGTGATGTACTACTTTCCAATAAGGGAGTAGGTACAGTTACCTCGTCAAGTTCTACTTTCCTCCCACTCACTTCTTTCGAGAGAAACTCCTTCTCCAGAAAGTTTCCGAATTTGGCAACAAAAGTCTTGCCTTCGGATCTGTGATAGAAGGTGTATCCAATAGTTTCCTTTGGATATCCTATGAAGACACATTTCTCGATTTGGGTTCGAGCTTATCAGGTTGAAGCTTTTTCACATAAGCATCGCAGCCCCAAACTTTCAGAAACGACAACTTTGGTTTCTTGCCAAACCACAGTTCATAAGGCGTCGTCTCAACGGATTTTGATGGTGCCCTATTTAACGTGAATGCGGCCGTCTCTAGAGCGTATCCCCAAAACGATAGCGGTAAATCAGTAAGAGACATCATAGATCGCACCATATCTAGTAAAGTACGATTACGACGTTCGGACACACCATTACGCTGTGGTGTTCCGGGTGGCGTGAGTTGCGAAACTATTCCACATTGTTTCAAATGTACACCAAACTCGTAACTCAAATATTCTCCTCCACGATCAGATCGTAGGAATTTTATTTTCTTGTTACGATGATTTTCAACTTCACTCTGAAATTCTTTGAACTTTTCAAACGTTTCAGACTTGTGTTTCATTAAGTAGATATACCCATATCTGCTTAAGTCATCTGTGAAGGTGAGAAAATAACGATATCCGCCACGAGCCTCAACATTCATCGGACCACATACATCTGTATGTATGATTTCCAACAAATCTGTTGCTCTCTCCATAGTACCGGAGAACGGTGTTTTTGTCATCTTACCCATAAGGCACGGTTCGCAAGTACCAAGTGATTCATAATCAAGTGGTTCCAAAAGCCCATCAGTATGGAGTTTCTTCATGCGCTTTATACCGATATGACCCAAACGGCAGTGCCACAAATAAGTTGCACTATCATTATCAACTCTGCATCTTTTGGCTTCAACACTATGAATATGTGTGTCACTACTATCGAGATTTAATAAGAATAGACCACTCTTTAAGGGTGCATGACCATAAAAGATATTACTCATGTAAATAGAACAACCATTATTCTCTGATTTAAATGAATAACCGTCTCGCATCAAACAAGATCCAGATATAATGTTCATGCTTAACGCTGGCACCAAATAACAATTATTTAGGTCTAATACTAATCCCGAAGGTAGATGTAGAGGTAGCGTGCCGACTGCGATCACATCGACTTTGGAACCATTTCCCACGCGCATCGTCACCTCGTCCTTAGCCAATCTTCGCTTAATCCGTAGTCCCTGTTTCGAGTTGCAAATATTAGCAACAGAACCAGTATCAAATACCCAGGTGCTACTGCGAGCATTAGTAAGGTACACATCAATAACATGTATATCACATATACCTTTGTTCACCTTGCCATCCTTCTTATCCGCCAAATACTTGGGGCAGTTCCGCTTCCAGTGACCAGTCTGCTTGCAGTAGAAGCACTCAGTTTCAGGCTTAGGTCCAGGTTTGGGTTTCTTCTCTTGAGTAGCAACTTGCTTGCTGTTCTTTTTGAAGTTCCCCTTCTTCTTCCCTTTGCCCTTTTTCTTGAAACTAGTGGTCTTGTTGACCATCAACACTTGATGCTCCTTCTTGATTTCTACCTCCGCAGCTTTCAGCATTGCGAAGAGCTCGGGAATAGTCTTATTCATCCCTTGCATATTATAGTTCATCACGAAGCTCTTGTAGCTTGGTGGCAGTGATTGGAGAATTCTGTCAATGACGCAATCATCTGGAAGATTAACTCCCAATTGAATCAAGTGATTATTATACCCAGACATTTTGAGTATATGCTCACTGACAGAACTGTTCTCCTCCATCTTGCAGCTATAGAACTTATTGGAGACTTCATATCTCTCAATCCGGGCATTTGCTTGAAATATTAACTTCAACTCCTGGAACATCTCATATGCTCCATGACGTTCAAAACGTCGTTGAAGTCCCGATTCTAAGCCGTAAAGCATGGCACACTGAACTATCGAGTAGTCATCAGCTTTGCTCTGCCAGACGTTCATAACATCTGGTGTTGCTCCAGCAGCAGGCCTGGCACCCAGCGGTGCTTCCAGGACGTAATTCTTCTGTGCAGCAATGAGGATAATCCTCAAGTTACGGACCCAGTCCGTGTAATTGCTACCATCATCTTTCAACTTTGCTTTCTCAAGGAACGCATTAAAATTCAACGGAACAACAACACGGGCCATCTATCTACAATCAAACATAAATAAGCAAGATACTATCAGGTACTAAGTTCATGATAAATTTAGGTTCAATTAATCATATTACTTAAAGAACTCCCACTTAGATAGACATCCCTCTAATCCTCTAAGTGATTACGTGATCCAAATCAACTAAACCATGTCCGATCATCACGTGAGATGGAGTAGTTTCATTGGTGAACATCACTATGTTGATCATATCTACTATATGATTCACGCTCGACCTTTCGGTCTCCGTGTTCCGAGGCCATATCTGTATATGCTTGGCTCGTCAAGTATAACCTGAGTATTCCGCGTGTGCAACTGTTTTGCACCCGTTGTATTTGAACGTAGAGCCTATCACACCCGATCATCACGTGGTGTCTCAGCACGAAGAACTTTCGCAACGGTGCATACTCAGGGAGAACACTTCTTGATAATTAGTGAGAGATCATCTTATAATGCTACCGTCAATCAAAGCAAGATAAGATGCATAAAAGATAAACATCACATGCAATCAATATAAGTGATATGATATGGCCATCATCATCTTGTGCTTGTGATCTCCATCTTCGAAGCACCGTCGTGATCACCATCGTCACCGGCGCGACACCTTGATCTCCATCGTAGCATCGTTGTCGTCTCGCCAATCTTATGCTTCCACGACTATCGCTACCGCTTAGTGATAAAGTAAAGCATTACAGCGCGATTGCATTGCATACAATAAAGCGACAACCATATGGCTCCTGCCAGTTGCCGATAACTCGGTTACAAAACATGATCATCTCATACAATAAAATTTAGCATCATGTCTTGACCATATCACATCACAACATGCCCTGCAAAAACAAGTTAGACGTCCTCTACTTTGTTGTTGCAAGTTTTACGTGGCTGCTACGGGCTTAAGCAAGAACCAATCTTACCTACGCATCAAAACCACAACGATAGTTTGTCAAGTTGGTGTTGTTTTAACCTTCGCAAGGACCGGGCGTAGCCACACTCGGTTCAACTAAAGTTGGAGAAACTGTCACCCGCTAGCCACCTTTGTGCAAAGCACGTCGGGAGAACCGGTCTCGCGTAAGCGTACGCGTAATGTCGGTCCGGGCCGCTTCGTCCAACAATACCGCCGAACCAAAGTATGACATGCTGGTAAGCAGTATGACTTATATCGCCCACAACTCACTTGTGTTCTACTCGTGCATATAACATCAACACATAAAACCTAGGCTCGGATGCCACTGTTGGGGAACGTAGGAATTTCAAAATTTTCCTATGCACACACAAGATCATGGTGATGCATAGCAACAAGAGGGGAGAGTGTGATCTACGTACCCTTGTAGACCGACAGCGGAAGCGTTAGCACAACGCGGTTGATGTAGTCGTACGTCTTCACGGCCCGACCGATCAAGCACCGAAACTACGGTACCTCCGAGTTCTAGCACACGTTCAGCTCGATGACGATCCCCGGACTCTGATCCAGCAAAGTGTCGGGGAAGAGTTCCGTCAGCATGATGGCATGGTGAAGATCTTGATGTACTACCGTCGCAGGGCTTCGCCTAAGCACCGCTACAATATTATCGAGGACTATGGTGGAAGGGGGCACCGCACACGGTTAAGAATATGATCACGTGGATCAACTTGTGTGTCTAGGGGTGCCCCCTGCCCCCGTATATAAAGGATCAAAGGGGGGGGTGCGGCCGGCCAGGAGGAGGGCGCGCCAGGAGGAGTCCTACTCCCACCGGGAGTAGGATTCCCCCCCTTTCGTAGTTGGAATAGGATTCGGGAGGGGGAAAGAGGAGGAAGGGGGGCGCCGCCCCCCTCTCCTTATCCTATTCGGACTAGGGGGGAGGGGCGCGCGGCCCAGCCCTGGCCACCTCTCCTCTCTTCCACTAAAGCCCACTAAGGCCCATATACCTCCCGGGGGGTTCCGGTAACCTCCCGGTACTCCGGTAAAATCCCGATTTCACCCGGAACACTTCCGATATCCAAATATAGGCTTCCAATATATCAATCTTTATGTCTCGATCATTTCGAGACTCCTCATCATGTCCGTGATCACATCCGGGACTCCGAACAAACTTCGGTACATCAAAATGCATAAACTCATAATATAACTGTCATCGAAACCTTAAGCGTGCGGACCCTACGGGTTCGAGAACAATGTAGACATGACCGAGACACGTCTCCGGTCAATAACCAATAGCGGAACCTGGATGCTCATATTGGCTCCTACATATTCTACGAAGATCTTTTATCGGTCAGACCGCATAACAACATACGTTGTTCCCTTTGTCATCGGTATGTTACTTGCCCGAGATTCGATCGTCGGTATCTCAATACCTAGTTCAATCTCGTTACCGGCAAGTCTCTTTACTCGTTCCGTAATACATCATCTCACAACTAACTCATTAGTTGCAATGCTTGCAAGGCTTATGTGATGTGCATTACCGAGAGGGCCCAGAGATACCTCTCCGACAATCGGAGTGACAAATCCTAATCTCGAAATACGCCAACCCAACATGTACCTTTGGAGACACCTGTAGAGCACCTTTATAATCACCCAGTTACGTTGTGACGTTTGGTAGCACACAAAGTGTTCCTCCGGCAAACGGGAGTTGCATAATCTCATAGTCATAGGAACATGTATAAGTCATGAAGAAAGCAATAGCAACATACTAAGCGATCGGGTGCTAAGCTAATGGAATGGGTCATGTCAATCAGTTCATTCACCTAATGATGTGATCCCGTTAATCAAATAACAACTCTTTTTCCATGGTTAGGAAACATAACCATCTTTGATTAACGAGCTAGTCAAGTAGAGGCATACTAGTGACACTCTGTTTGTCTATGTATTCACACATGTATTATGTTTCCGGTTAATACAATTCTAGCATGAATAATAAACATTTATCATGATATAAGGAAATAAATAATAACTTTATTATTACCTCTAGGGCATATTTCCTTCAGCTCTGACACGTCTTCGTGGAGAGTATCGGGAGTTGAACACCTCCCCTTTCAGGCACATTGCTATCGCATCCGATGTTGGTGCAGAGGGATACTACACTGCTGCCTACTCCACTGTCACCCGAGAGCCCTTCTACCATCAGAACCTGGTTCTGCATGCTGATGGGCTGGATAGAACTAACCGAGCTCTTCGCCACGAGTTGTACACCACCCGTCAACACCTGTTCCGTGCTCTGACGTTGTTGCACCCCTCTGTCCGATTTGGTGATCTGTCGCATTCTGTGATCTACCCTGCCAGGACCGTGATGCCCCAGGGCGTCGGCTGGCCAGATGTGTGAGGCTACTCTCCCACACTTGGTCCTCTTCTGCCACATGCGCGTCGGGTTCCGCACCAGAGTATCCGTGGACCCCAGGCTACTCATGCGGAGGACTTCCCGTCGCATCACTACCAGCTGTCAGGCTACACCTACCTCCACAGTTCCTCCTGGGACTGATGTAGGCTTGCTTGTTATTGTTAGATGCAGTCATCGCGAGCCTGCGTGCCGCCTATGATGTTCTTAGGCTATGTACTGAACTCTGTGTATCAAACTCTATGCATGGTCTCTTTTGTAAGATATGCCAACTACTATGTAGTATCTATCGTGTTCCTTTCATTATGCATGTTTCATCATGAATGATTCTTGTCCTTGCAAATTCTCAATGCTGAACTACCCCTGTTATGTATTAGCAGGATGGTTAGACCGGGTGGTTGTGGTCGTGGTGGCCATGCCCCACCACCGCCTGAGTACATGGCTGGTATGATCCAACAGTTCGAGCTGAACCGCCAGTTCATGGAAAATATGATGGCTCAGTTTCCTCACCCCAATATGAACCAGCAGCCAGCCCAAGTGACTCTGCAGGATTTCATGCGCCTCAACCCAACTGTGTATCGCAGCTCAACTCAGCCTTTGGATGCTGGTGGCTGGCTCCATGGCATCACCTATGAAATGGAGTCTGCTGATGTAGCCCCTACCAGCCATGTCACCTTTGCTTCCTTCTTCCTGAAAGGACCCGCTGCTCAATGGTGGGACAGCCACAGGCGTACTCTGCCAGTTGGAACAATCATCACCTGGCCAGACTTCCAAGCTGCTTTCCGTGCCCGCTTCATTCCTCAGGGAGTCATGGACCGTAAGAAGCGCGAGTTCCGCAGCCTCACCCAAGGCAACAAAACTGTGGAAGCTTATCAGCGGGAGTTTCTGGATCTGTCCCGCTATGATGAAGAAGACATTGCAACTGATGCACGCAGACATGAGAAGTTCTGTGATGGCCTTCAAGCTAACATCAAACTCGCACTTTTTAGTGCATGACTTTGCTAATTTCGCCACCTTGGTGAACAAGGCCATCAATGTCGAAACTGGTCTGCAGGAACACCAGAGCTCTCACAGGCACAACCGTGACACAGGCTCATCTTCGGGCCCATCCTCGCAGAAGCATAGGATATGGATTCCCAACAGCATGTATCAGCCTACTGCACCTGCTTCAAGGCAGTCCTATGCTGCACCGCGTCTGCCTCCCCCACCAACTAGGCAGCCGAGACTTCCAGCTCCACCAGCCCGAGCTCCTGTTCCCACTCCCAATAATGGTCTGTGCTACAAGTGTGGCCAACCAGGTCACCTTGCCAGGAACTGCTATCAAAATCCGAACCAGAATCAACTGGCCATTCCCGCAGCTGGCCGTGGAAGTAACCAGCCTTGCAACAACAATGCCAGGTCTTATGGTCGTGTTCATGCCAACCACGTTGATCTCAATGAAGCTCAGGACCAGCCTGCTACTATGATGGGTACACTCCTCATAAATTCAGTACCTGCATCTGTTTTATTTGATACAGGGGCATCACATTCATTCATGCCAGAGGATTTTGCATTCATGCATGGCATTAAAAGTGAGGACATGAACACTTCGCTATTAGTACACACTCCCGCGGGCCAATGTCAGACCTCCATGATTTGCAACAATGTCCCCGTTGAAATCGAAGGACTGGAATTCCTTGTCTCTCCCATCGTATTGAAGTCCTGTAGGATCGACCTCATTCTGGGAATGGATTGGTTGAAAGCGCATACTGCTTCTATAGTTTGCGCCACTAAGACCGTCCATCTGCTACACCCTTCTGATGAAATAATTGCTTACCAAGCTCATCTAGTTCAGAAAGCCGAGGCATGGCTTTATGCCTTGAATGCGTTGAACACTGCACCACTCGAGGGCATTGAAAACATTCCCATCGTTCGTGAATCCGAAGATGTCTTCCCGGAAGAACTTCCAGGGATTCCCCCTGCTAGAGCGGTCGAATTCATCATCGACTTGAAACTAGGCACCACTCCTATAGTCAAATGACCCTACAAGATGCCGCACATGAACTCATTGAGCTTGAGGAGGAAATCGACAAATCTCTTAGCAAAGGTTTCATTCGCCCTAGTTGCTCTCCTTGGGGAGCACCTTCTCTCTTTGTTAAGAAGAAGGATGGGACGAACCGATTAGTCCAAGACTACTGTCCTATAAACCAAGCTACCATTCAGAATAAATATCCTCTTCCTCGGATCAATGATCTTTATGATCAATTGGCTGGTTCATCAGTGTTCTCCAAACTCGACTTGAGGTTGGGTTACCACCAGATCCGTGTTTGTGAAGAGGATATCCCAAAGACTGCCTTCATGACTCGGTATGGGTCATACGAGTACACCGTCATGTCATTCGGCTTAACGAATGCTCCCGCCACCTTCGCTCGTCTGATGAACTATATATTCATGGATTACCTCGACAAGTTCGCCGTGTTTTATCTGGATGATATCCTTGTATTTTCCAAGAACAAAGAAGAACATGTTGAACATCTTCGTCTTGTGCTGGAAAAGCTTCGAGAGCATCAACTCTATGCTAAGTATTCCAAGTGTGAATTCTGGCTCCCCGAAGTAACCTATCTTGGGCATGTCATCTCCAAGGATGGTATTGCCGTCAACCCTGAACGAGTCCAGGCTATTCTCGATTGGACTCCTCCGAATAATGTCAAGCAAGTCTGAAGTTTCTCGGTCTCGCCAGCTATTGCCGTCGATTCGTCGAGAACTTCTCCAAGATTGCTAGGCCTCTGACTAATCTGTTGCATAAGGGCGTCAAGTTCCAATGGACAGATAAGTGTCAGGAAAGTTTCCAGATGCTCAAAGACAAATTGACTTCTACCTTAGTGCTTGCTCCACCTAATACTAAGAAGGACTTCGTCATTTACTGCGACGCTTCCCGTCAAGGATTAGGCTGTGTCCTAATGCAAGAGCGCAGAGTGATTGCTTATGCCTCTCGTCAATTGCGCCCCCATGAAGAAAACTACCCAGTTCACGACCTCGAGCTTGTTGCTGTCATTCATGCTTTGAAGCAGTGGTGACATTACCTTCTCGATAATCGTTGCGAGGTCTTCACCGACCACCAAAGTCTGAAGTATCTATTTACTCAGCCAGATCTGAACCTCCATCAGCAGAGATGGATGGAGACTGTTGCAGACTTTGATGTGGGTATATCCTATACCCTAGGAAAGGCTAATGTAATGGCTGATGCCTTGAGCCGCAAGTCTTACTGCAACCACCTCCAGGTTCACAAAGTTCATCCCTCGCTTCTCGAAGAATTTAGAAAGTTGAACCTCCACATTGTTCCCCCTTGTGCACTCGCTCCACCTCCTGAGGAGTTCCGCAAGATGAACCTCCGTGTTGTTTCCCAGGGTTCCCTCAATACCCTGGCTGTCGAACCAGATCTCTTGGACTCCATCAAGAGAATTCAGGGATATGACTCTCAAGCCCACAAGATTAAACGCCATCTAGCAGAAGGAAAGCCCTCATTCTTCACCTTCGCTGATGATGGCGCCTTGTACTTCAAAGGCCGCCTAGTGGTGCCATGTTCTGAGAAAAACCATGATATGACACAGGAGGTTATGAAAGAAGCTCATGATACGCCTTTGTCTATTCGTCCCGGTAGTACAAAGATGTATCAGGATATTCGTCAGAGATTCTGGTGGTCTAATATGAAGCAGGACATTGCTCGTTATGTTGCTGAGTGTGATGTTTGCCGTTGTATCAAAGTTGAACATCAAAGGCCTGCTGGAACTCTGCAACCTATCTCTATTCCTGAATGGAAATGGGACCATGTTGAAATGGACTTCGTCACTGGATTTCCCAAACCGCAGAAAGGTAATGATGCTATTCTTGTCGTCATTGACCGGCTTTCTAAAGTTGCACATTTTATGGCGGTCAAAGAAACAATCATTGCTAGTCAGCTTGCAACTCTCTACATGTCCAGAATTGTTTCACTTCACGGTATTCCACTGGGTATCAGTTCAGACCGTGGCAGCTTATTCACTTCAAGATTCTGGGCTAGTTTCCAAGAAGCTATGGGAACTCATCTGTCGTTCAGTACCGCGTTTCATCCTCAGTCGCAAGGATAGGTTGAACATGTCAACCAAGTTCTCGAAGACATGCTTCGAGCTTGTGTAATTTCCTTTGGCAAGAAATGGGAGGAATCTCTTCCATATGCCGAGTTCTCTTATAATAATAGCTATGAAGCTAGTCTGAAGATGTCCCCCTTTGAAGTGTTATATGGACGAAAGTGTCGAACCCCCTCTAAACTGGTCAGAAACTAGGGAATGTCCACTCTTCGGTCCGGATATTATCCAACAGGCCGAAGAACAAGTCCGCATTATTCGCGAGAATCTCAAAACTACTCAGTCACGTCAGAAGAGTCAGTATGACCGTCATCACAAAGACATGGTCTATCAACCTGGCGAAAAGGTTTATCTTTGAGTTACACCAATGAAGGGTGCTCACCGCTTCGAGATCAAGGGCAAGCTAGCTCCTCGCTATATCGGTCCCTTTACTATTCTCGAAAGGCGTGGAAAAGTGGCATATCAACTGGAGCTTCCGTCCAACTTTTCTCAGGTTCACGATGTGTTCCACGTGTCACAGATCCGCCGTTGCTTCAAGGACCCAATCCGAGCAGTGGATCATGAAGTGCTCGAATTGCAACATGACCTCTCCTATAAAGAGTATACGGTCCGCATTCTTGACCAAGCTGAATGCCGCACACGTCAGAAGGTGATCAAATTCCTCAAGGTCCAGTGGTCGCATCATTCTGAAGATGAAGCCACTTGGGAACGCGAGGACCGCCTGCATGATGAATACCCCGCCCTGTTTCCTTCTACCTCCTAAATCTCGGGACGAGATTTCTTATAGTGGTGGAGTTTTGTAACGCCCGGGTAATTAAGCTACAATAATCACACGCTAATGGTGACACGTCACCACGATTACTGTTGATAATATCGTGTTGGATCAAAACCGTTTAAAAATTCAAGTTCAAATTAATGTCAACAATAAAAGTTTTTTAAAATTTAAAACAAAAATGTTCGAGAGGTGCCATATTTTGCATATGTAATTATGGTGTAATAAACACATCTTTATAAAATGCCTAAATAAGTTAAATTGAAATAAAACAGAAAAGTAAAGAAATAAAAAGAAAAGAAAATACAAAAGAGAAAACAAACAAAAAGAAAACCCCCCTCCCCCTGGGCCGAATGGCCCAGCTAACAGGGCACCGGCCCACCTGGCCCAACCGCCAGGCCGGCCCACGCCACGGGCCTACCTAACCCCCCACTCCCCCGTAACCCCAAACCAACTGCACCACTCCCCCACTCGCGCCCCCACTCTCCCTTCCCCCTCCCCCGATCCAGATAGGATCGGGGCATGACGCCGCTATGCGCCGCCGCCTCGCCTTCATCCGTCGCCGCCTGGAGCGCGTCCTCGCCGGCCTGCTACCTCTTTGCGCGCAACGTCCCCGGCCTCCTCCCCGAGCAACGCTGCCCTCAAACCCCTACGCTACCCCGTGAGCTCCCCCTCTCCTCGTCCGGTCACTGCGCACCCGCGTCGTCCCATGCCCGTGCACGCGCCGTGGCTGCGCCCTCTTCCCCCCACGGCTCCCTCGTCCCGTGCACGCGTTGTCCGCCCGCACACGGCACCCGCGCGCCGCGCCCCAGCTCTTGGCGATGCCGAAGCGCACGCGCTCGCGCGCCCAGCGCCCCGCTGCCACCCCGGGGCCGCGACCTCCTTCTCCGCGCCGCGCGTGGGCCGCGCACCCCGTCGTCCCGCTCCTTGCGCCACCGCGTTGGCCTCGCCCGCTGACTCCGCACCTTTGTTGTCGCGTGCTCACCGCGCGGCACCGCTCCGCCGTGCCGCTCGCTTCGCCGCTGCTGCCGCTCCCCGCGCTCGCCCGCGACTACCTGCGCCTATGCTCGCCGCGGCCGCCTCTGCTCGCGCGTGCCCCTGCGGCCTCGTTCCGCCGCCCCATGCCGGCCACGCCCCACTCGCCGCGCCACTCCAGCGCCCTGCCATCGCCTTCACCCCCTCGCTCGGCTTCGCCTCCAACCGCACCGGCGCCGCCGCGGCCACTGCCCGGTTGGCCCGCGCCCGTCGCCGCCCGTTGGCGTGCGCCCCTGCTGGCTGGCGCCCATCGCCCGTCGCCCGGCTGGCTCCCGACGCCCGCTACGCCCGCCCGACCCGCTAAGGCCCCCTAGGCCTATGACGAACGGGCCCCAGCGCCCCCAAAATGAAATTTAAAAAGAATTTAAAATATAATAATAAATAAATAAATAATAAAATAATAATTAATTAATTAACTAAATAATTAACTTAATTAATTCTGTTTAAATTAACTAATTAAGATTAATTAACCTCATAACTAGTTAGCCTAATTAACTACTGTTAATTAGTCAAACAGTCACTGACAGGTGGGACCCACCTGTCAGGTTGACCAGGTCAACTGTTGATGTCATGCTGACGTCAGCAAGCACTGTTCTGGATAATGTTGAATTAAATTAATTAAATAAATGCTAAAATTGATTTAAATCTTTTAAAATCAATATAAAATAAACCGTAGCTCGGATGGAAAAACTTTGTACATGAAAGTTGCTCAGAATGACGAGACGAACCCGGATACACAGCCCGTTCGTCCGCCACGCATCCCTAGCATAGCGAACACGCAACTTTCCCCCTCTGATTCATCTGCCCGAAAACGCGAAACACCGGGGATATTTTCCCGGATGTTTCCCCCCTTCACCGGTATCACCTCATACCGTGTTAGGGCACCCTAGCACCGCTACTTCTCATGTCATGCATTGTTATGCATCTGTTTGCATTGTATTCATTTTTTCTTCCCCCTCTTCTCTCCGGTAGACTACGAGGTTGACGCTGCTTCTTGATAACCCACAAGTATAGGGGATCGCAACAATTTTCAATAAGTAAGAGTGTCGAACCCAATGAGGAGCTAAAGGTAGAACAAATATTCCCTCAAGTTCTACCGACCACCGATACAACTCTACGCACGCTTGATGTTCGCTTTACCTAGAACAAGTATGAAACTAGGTAAATAAAAAGTAGGGGCTGTTATATAAAGAAACAATAAAGTAAATATAGCGAGTGTGAAAAGGTGGTGGTAGGAGTTGTGAAATTTCCCCTAAGAAATTGACTACTTTGCTAGACCGATAGCAAGCATTATGTGGGAGAGGCCACTGCTAGCATGTCATCCCTGACTTGGAATTCTATGCACTTATGATTGGAACTATTAGCAAGCATCCGAAACTACTAACGTTCATTAAGGTAAAACCCAACCATAGCATTAAGATATATTGGTCCCCCTCCAATCCCGTATGCATCAATTTCTATGCTAGGTTGAAGCTTCTGTCACTCTTGCCCTCCAATACATAGTCCTATCAACATACAACTAACCCTATGGTGTGATCCACGCGCACAATCATATGATGGGCACCAAAGGACAGCAACATAACCACAAGCAAATTAAATTAATCATAGCAATTCATCAACCACCGATAGGACAACAAAAATCTACTCAGACATCATAGGATGGCAACACATCATTGGATAATAATATGAAGCATAAAGCACCATGTTCAAGTAGAGGGTATAGCGGGTTGCGGGAGAGTGGACCGCTGTAGATAGAGGTGGGAAGGTGATGGAGATGTTGGTGAAGATGGCGGAGGTGTTGGTGTAGATCGTGGTGATGATGATGGCCCCCGGTGGCACTCCGGTGCCACCGGAAGCGAGGGGGAGAGAGCCTCCCTCCTTCTTCTTCTTCCTTAACCTCCTCCCTAGGCGGGAGAAGGGTTTCCCCTCTGGTCCATGACCTCCAAGGCATGGTTGGGGCGAGAGCCCCTCCGAGATTGGATCGGTCTCTCTGTCTCTCTTTGTTTCTGCGTTCTTAGATTCTTCCTTTTCACCGTTTCTTATATTCTCGGAGATTCGTAACTCCGATTGGGCTGAAATTTTGACACGATCTCTATCCGGAAATTAGCTTTCTTGTGGCGAAAGAAGGGCACCAACCGCCTTACGGGTGGCCCACGAGGGTCAGGGGCGCGCCCAGGGGGCAGGCGCGCCCCCTGCCTCGTGGCCACCTCGGGCACCGTCTCGCGTGGATTTTTCTTCCGAAAAATCATATATATTCCCAAAAAATTCTTCGTCAGTTTTTATCCCGTCTGGACTCCATTTTATATGGATATTCCGCGAAACAAAAAACATGCAACAAACAGGAACTGGCACTGGGCACTGGATCAATATGTTAGTCCCAAAAATAGTATAAAAAGTTGCCAAAAGTATATGAAAGTTGAATAATATTGGCATGGAACAATCAAAAATTATAGATACGACAGAGACGTATCAGCATCCCCAAGCTTAATTCCTGCTCGTCCTCAAGTAGGTAAATGATAAAAAAGATAACTTTTGATGTGGAATTCTACCTAGCATAATCTTGATGACATATCTAATCATGGCATGAATATTAAGATACGAGTGATGCAAAGCAATAGTCTATCATTTGACATAAAAACAATAATACTTCAAGCCTACTAATAAAGCAATCATGTCTTTTCAAAATAACAAGGCCAAAGAAAGTTATTCCTACAAAATCATATAGTCTGGCTATGCTGCATCTTCTTCACACAAAATATTCACATCATGCACAACCCCGATGACAAGCCAAGCAATTGTTTCATACTTTTGACGTTCTCAAACCTTTTCAACTTTCACTAAATACATGAGCGTGAGCCATGGACATAGCACTATGGGTGGAATAGAATATGGTGGTGGAGGTTGTGTGGAGAAGACAAAAAAGGAGAAAGTCTCACATCGACGCGGCTAATCAACGGGCTATGGAGATGCCCATCAATTGATGTCAATGTGAGGAGTAGGGATTGCCATGCAACGGATGCACTAGAGCTATAAGTATATGAAAGCTCAAACTGAAACTAAGTGGGTGCGCATCCAACTAGCTTGCTCATGAAGACCTAGGGCATTTGAGGAAGCCCATCGTTGGAATATACAAGCCAAGTTCTATAATGAAAATTCCCACTAGTATATGAATAACTCAAGAGACTCTCTATATGATGAACATGGTGCTACTCTGAAGCACAAGTGTGGAAAAAGGATAGTAACATTGCCCCTTCTCTCTTTTTCTCTCATTTTTTTCTTTTTTTCTTTCTTTTCTTTTCTTTTTTGGGCCTTCTCTTTTTTTGGTCTTTCTCTTTTTTTTATTTTTTATTATTTTTTCGTCCGGAGTCTCATCCCGACTTGTGGGGGAATCATGGTCTTCATCATCCTTTCCTCACTGGGGCAATGCTCTAATAATGATGATCATCACACTTTTATTTACTTACAACTCAATATTACAACTCGATATCTAGAACCAATATATGACTCTATATGAATGCCTCCGGTGGTGTACCGGGATGTGCAATGATCTAGCGTGGCAATGACATCAAAAAACGGACAAGCCATGAAAACATCATGCTAGCTATCTTACGATCATGCAAAGCAATATGACAATGAATGCTCAAGTCATGTATATGATGATGATGGAAGTTGCATGGCAATATATCTCGGAATGGCTATGAAAATTCCATGATAGGTAGGTATGGTGGCTGTTTTGAGGAAGATATAAGGAGGTTTATGTGTGATAGAGCGTATCGTATCACGGGGTTTGGATGCACCGGTGAAGTTTGCACCAACTCTCGAGGTGAGAAAGGGCAATGCACGGTACCAAAGAGGCTAGCAATGATGGAAGGGTGAGAGTGCGTATAATCCATGGACTCAATATTAGTCATAAAGAACTCACATACTTTTGCAAAAATCTATTATTCATCGAAACAAAGTACTACGCACATGCTCCTAGGGGGATAGATTGGTAGGAAAAGACCATCGCTCGTCCCCGACCGCCACTCATAAGGAAAACAATCAATAAATACCTCATGCTCCAACTTCGTTACATAACGGTTCACCATACGTGCATGCTACGGGAATCACAAACCTCAACACAAGTATTTCTACAATCCACAACTACCCACTAGCATGACTCTAATATCACCATCTTTATATCACAAAACTATTGCAAGGAATCAAACATATCATATTCAGTGATCTACAAGTTTTATGTAGGATTTTATGACTAACCATGTGAATGACCAATTCCTATCATCTCTCTAAATAGATATAAGTGAAGCAAGAGAGTTTAATTCTTTCTACAAAAGATATGCCCATGCTCTAACAAATATAAGTGAAGCAAAAGAGCATTCTACAAATGGCGGTTGTCTATGTAAAGAGAAATAGACAATCCAAACTTCAAATGATATAAGTGAAGCACATGAAGCATTCTATAAAGCCATACTCAAAAGATATAAGTGAAGTACATAGAGCATTATACAAATCAACCAAGGACTACCTCATACCAGCATAGTGCATAAAAGAAAAATGAAAACTAAATGCAAAAGACGCTCCAAGATTGCACATGTCGCATGAACGAAACGAATCCGAAAACATACCGATACTTGTTGAAGAAACAGGGGATGCCTTCCGGGGCATCCCCAAGCTTAGACGCTTGAGTCTCCTTGAATATTTACTTGGGGTGCCTCGGTCATCCCCAAGCTTGAGCTCTTGCCTCTCTTCCTTCTTCTCACATCGAGACCTTCTCGATCATCGAACACTTCATCCACACAAAACTTCAACAGAAAACTCGGTAAGATCCGTTAGTATAATAAAGCAAATCACTACTCTAAGTACTGTTGCAAACCAATTCATATTTTTTTGCATTGTGTCTACTGTAGTATAACTTTTCCATGGCTTAATCCACTGATATAAATCGTTAGTTTCATCAAAACAAGCAAACTATGCATCAAAAACAGAATCTGTCAAAAACAGAACAGTCTGTAGAAATCTGAATATTCACCATACTTATGATACTTTAAAAATTGTACCAAAATTAGGAAAAATAAAAAATTTGTATAGGAAGACAGTTCAAAAAGAATCAGAACCATTTGACGTTCCAGCTAAAAATGTAAAATCGCGCACTACAGCCAAAGTTTCTGTCCTGCACCGTACAAACCATCAAGCAAATGTAAATATCCTAAAGGCAAACCTTGGCACATTATTTTTATGTCTAAACTTTATAAAAGCACACAACAGAAATAAATGGCTCTCTAAAACTTCCGGGTTGTCTCCCTGGCAGCGCTTTCTTTAAAGCCATTAAGCTAGGCATATAGTTCTCAAGTAATGGATCCACCCGGATCCCAGGTATATCGAAGCCAATTTTAATTAACAATGATTTGTAATTTAGTGGTGAGCACAAGGTAACATATATCATGTAATGACGAAGTCTAACTCTCTTCCTATGCATCGGCATGTCATAAAAGAACAACTCATGCACACAAAGTAAAGGCTAATGCATAGTATAAACATTTTCTTGCAATTTTACCATGTTGGAAACATAGAGAGGTGGAGATATAGTTCCTCTCTCATAATAATTGCAAGTAGGAGCAGCAAACACATGCATATTATATCTATCAAAATCATCACGTATAATAGTAAAACGCAACCCATCAATGTAATCCTTAATAAGGGCAAACTTCTCCGATATAGTGTAGTCGGGAGAATTCAAAAAGATAATAGGACTATCATGTGTGGGTGCAATAGCAACAATTTCATGGTTAACATAAGGAACTATAGCAAGTTCATCTCCATAAGAATAATTCATATTGGCATCTTGGCCACAAGCATAGCAAGCATCATCAAAAAGGGATATTTCAAGAGAATCAATGGGATCATAACAATCATCATAGCAATCATCCTCCGGTAAGCACGAAGGGAAATTAAACAATGTATGAGTTGAAGAGTTACTCTCATTAGAAGGTGGGCACGGGTAGCTAATACGCTCTTCCTCCTTTTGTTCTTCGCTCTCCTCCTCATCTTTTTCATCCAATGAGCTCACAGTTTCATCAACTTCTTCTTCCATAGATTCCTGCAAAATATTAGTCTCTTCTTGGACAGCGGAGACTTTCTCAATAAGCGCATTAATTTCGTAATTGTATTCATAATTCTCATAACAATATTTCAGGATAGCTAAATTTTCAGGTCTATAAACAGCATCATCAAAATCTTCAAACTCTTTAAACATAGATTCAATTTCATAAGCACCCATAAAAGCAACAAATTCTTCTATTTGTTCCACATCATAGTAATCATATATACCATTAGCATAAGAAGCTAAGGTTTATTATCATTAAATTTGCATGAAAAGGGAAGGTGTGGAGCCTTCATCCTAGAGCAACAAGTATAATCATATCTCAAGCATAGTTGCCTAGCATACCAATTCAATATATGAATTTGATCCCATAATAGTTTCCCTTTTTGTGTCAAGTGGTAATCCCTAAAGTATTCACGTTGATCCAACGTTACTCCCATTACATAATTGAATGGGGTTTTCTCAGGATTATTAAAGTAGTACATAATATGTTTCACATAACCAACATCGAGGGTTTTAGGAGGTTCCCCATCTCCATGAGCAGAAAGTACACCTAATTTTTTTTGGTATTTTGTGTTTCATATCCATAACTAAAGATAAAGAATAACTAAGAACAACAAATAAAAATTACTTAGTGATAAAGCAAACAAGCACACACGAGAATATTCACCCCACGCTATTGCTCCCCGGCAACGGCGCCAGAAAAAGGTCTTGATAACCCACAAGTATAGGGGATCGCAACAGTTTTTGATAAGTAAGAGTGTCGAACCCAACGAGGAGCTAAAGGTAGAACAAATATTCCCTCAAGTTCTATCGACCACCGATACAACTCTACGCACGCTTGATGTTCGCTTTGCCAAGAACAAGTATGAAACTAGAGGTACTTTGTAGGTGTTGTTGGATAGGTTTGCAAGATAATAAAGAGCAAGTAAATAAAACGTAGGGGCTGTTTAGATAAAGAAACAATAAAGTAAATATAGAGAGTGTGGAAAAGTGGTGGTAGGAGTTGTGAAATTGCCCCTAAGCAATTGACTACTTTACTAGACCGATAGCAAGCATTATGTGGGAGAGGCCACTGCTAGCATGTCATCCCTGACTTGGAATTCTATGCACTTATGATTGGAACTATTAGCAAGCATCCGCAACTACTAACGTTCATTAAGGTAAAACCCAACCATAGCATTAAGATATATTGGTCCCCCTTCAATCCCGTATGCATCAATTTCTATGCTAGGTTGAAGCTTCTGTCACTCTTGCCCTCCAATACATAGTCCTATCAACATACAACTAACCCTATGGTGTGATCCACGCGCACAATCATATGATGGGCACCAAAGGACAGGAACATAACCACAAGCAAATTAAATCAATCATAGCAATTCATCAACCACCGATAGGACAACGAAAATCTACTCAGACATCATAGGATGGCAACACATCATTGGATAATAATATGAAGCATAAAGAACCATGTTCAAGTAGAGGGTACAGCGGGTTGCGGGAGAGTGGACCGCTGTAGATAGAGGGGGGAAGGTGATGGAGATGTTGGTGAAGATGGCGGAGGTGTTGGTGTAGATCGCGGTGATGATGATGGCCCCCGGTGGCACTCCGGTGCCACCGGAAGCGAGGGGGAGAGAGCCCCCTCCTTCTTCTTCTTCTTCCTTGACCTCCTCCCTAGTTGGGAGAAGGGTTTCCCCTCTGGTCCATGGCCTCCATGGCACGGGAGGGGCGAGAGCCCCTCCGAGATTGGATCTGTCTCTCTGTCTCTCTCTGTTTCTGCGTTCTCAGATTCTTCCCTTTCACCATTTCTTATATTCCCGGATATCCGTAACTCCGATTGGGCTGAAATTTTGACACGATCTCTATCCGGAAATTAGCTTTCCTGCAGCGAAAGAAGGGCACCAACCGCCTTACGGGTGGCCCACGAGGGTCATGGGCGCGCCCCCTGCCTCATGGCCACCTCGGGCACCGTCTCGCGTGGATTTTTCTTCCCAAAAATCATATATATATTCAAAAAAATCTCCGTCAGTTTTTATCCCGTTTGGACTCCGTTTGATATGGATATTCTGCGAAACAAAAAACATGCAACAAACAGGAACTGGCACTGGGCACTGGATCAATATGTTAGTCCCAAAAATAGTATGAAAAGTTGCCAAAAGTATATGAAAGTTGAATAATATTGGCATGGATCAATCAAAAATTATAGATACGACGGAGACGTATCACTGCTACTGGTGCCCTGATCGACTACGCTATTGACGACCCCTCTTTCTTACCAGAGCAACCAGGCAAGCCCCCCCCCCCTTGATCACCAGATATCGCCTATTCTCTCTTTACTGCTTGCATTAGAGTAGTGTAGCATGTTACCGCTTTCCGCTAATCCTATTCTGATCCATCGCCTGTCATTGTTGTTTCAGCTATTGATATCTTACTTGCAATCCTAAATTCTTAGTATAGGATGCCAGTTTATCATTAGTGGACCTACATTCTTGTCAGTCTGCCATGCTATACTATCGGGCTGTGATCACGTCGGGTGTTGATCACGGGTATATACTATACATATTACACATGATGCATGTTGTGACTAAAGTCGGGTCGGCTCGTTGAGTACCCGCAAGTGATTCGGATGTGGGGGCTGAAGGGGCAGGTGGTTCCATCCAGATAGTGGTGGGCCTGTGAGGGAGTCCTGGATTAGGGGGTGTCCGGATAGCCGGACTATACCTTCGGCCGGACTCCTGGACTATGAAGATACAAGATTGAAGACTTCGACCCGTGTCCGGAAGGGACTTTCCTTGGCGTGGAAGGCAAGCTTGGTGATACGGATATGTAGATCTCCTACCATTGTAACCGACTCTGTGTAACCCTAGCCCTCTCCGGTGTCTATATAAACCGGAGGGTTTTAGTCTGTAGGACTAAGAACAATCATACCATAGGCTAGCTTCTAGGGTTTAGCCTCCTTGATCTCGTGGTAGATCTACTCTTGTACTACTCATATCATCAATATTAATCAAGCAGGAGTAGGGTTTTACCTCCATCAAGAGGGCCCGAACCTGGGTAAAAACATCGTGTCCCTTGTCTCCTGTTACCATCCGCCTAGACGCACAGTTCGGGACCCCTTACCGAGATCCGCCGGTTTTGACACCGACATTGGTGCTTTCATTGAGAGTTCCTCTATGTCGTCGCCATCAAGAAGGATGCCTCATCCCATCTTTAAAGACGGCACCGTTGCTAAGGGAGCTTTGGCTGTCGGCCAAACTCTCAGGCTAGGTGGTTTCCTTATGACCGCCTGTTCGGCTGCTGCGCCGACGATGACCTCTCGGGTCATCGAAAGCAATCTTCATGTCAGCTCGGAATTCGCCGAGCAGCTAGATCCAATGGAGCTCTCTTCCCTAAACGAGCTCTTGGATCGCATCGCCGCCCTGGGAGTCGCTACGGATTATGACCAGATTGGGCCTAAACCCGATCTGAGAGAGATTAACTCTCCCCAGGTCACCCATCATGTTGCCGTGGTAGAGGGACAGTGCGGCGACCCTTCATCTATCTTAAGGACTAGCTATGTCTGGATTCCCGATCCCTCCAAGCCGGATACCCGCGGAGGGGAGGACATCACTCAAGATCTGAACTTAAAGTCAGGCGACGGGATTCATTGGACAGCATCCAAGAATCCAAACTTCTGAGTTCGGAAACTCCTTGGCCTCTGGGTCTCAGATTGGGTGAGGTTTCGGATTTGATTCCACCCACCCACCCGTACATAAGCGATCTATCCCAAATTAGGCAAGAGCCCGAAGAAACAGTACATCATTACTGGGCCAGATTCCTCCTGGTTATGAACAAGATAAAGGACTACCGCGAGGAAGACACAATTTCATTCTTCTGCAATAATTGCACGGACAAGGGAATCCTCAACACCATAAGTCGCTGTGATATTACACGCTTCGCTGACTTGGCGTCCATAGTACGAAAGTACTGTGCGATGGAAAGTGCCTGGAAAACCGAAATAAAATTTTGGGACAATCCGGCCCTGAATACAAACCCAGTCCGAAATAAAAGGGTGCATCACCGCCAGGCACCCGGGTTCAATACCAAAAAGCAAAAGCCCTCTACAGGGCACGGAACCGTACTGGAAGGATGGCTTAATGGACCCTGTAAAATTCACAGTGCAGAGGGCGCCACACCAACTCACAGCCTTAGAGCATGTTGGATACTCCGGCAGGTGGCAAAAATTGGCGAAGATCTTCTAATTCCAGAAGCCACAGAAAGCCACCCCAGAGACACCAGTACGGTATTAACAGTCTTTGAGACTTTCACATCACATAATATGCGAAAAAGAACACTCCGCAGCCTTGCCGAAGTCTACCAAGTAGCAACAATAAACCCATGGAGTGACACGACTATTACTTTTAACGCATGTGATGAACCTAAATTCCGAACAACCCGAGCACCAGCCGCATTGGTCCTCAGTCCAATAGTGGACGACTTTCGTCTTACCAAGGTAGTCATGGATGGCGGAAGCGGATTGAACCTCATTTATGAGGAAACCCTTCAAAAAATGGAAATAGACTGGAACCGCATTGAGCGAAACAGCACAACCTTTAGAGGAATAATCCCCAGTCGGGAAGCGCGCTGTATAGGAAAAATCACACTAGATGTGGTGTTCGGCACGCCGGATAATTACAGGTCCGAAGAGGTCACGTTCCAAGTGGCCCCGTTCAGTAGCGGATACCACGCTCTGCTAGGGCGGGAAGCGTTTACAATCTTCCAAGCAATACCCCATTACGGGTACATGAAGCTCAAGATGCCCGGGCCTAATGGAATCATCACTCTCGCTAGTGATCCGGACATAGCACTCCGCGCTGAAAACAAGACAGCCGCACTGGCCCTCGAGGAGCTATCCGAAGCCCTAGTGACTGAGGAACTGACTACGCTGCGCTCCACGGTGAATAGGGACGATGTGATACTCGACAAAAGATCCAAGTCCACCTCCTTTAAACCGGCGGACGAAATAGTCAAATTTCAGGTCCATCCAACGGACCCCAAAAAAACAGCTTCCATCGGGGCACAGTTAAACCCTGATGTAGACGCCGCACTGCGAGAGTTCCTATGAGAGAACTGGGACATTTTCGCCTGGCACCCTTCAGACATGCCAGGAATCCCACGCAGGCTAGCCGAACACAGCTTAAATATCCTAAAAGGATTCAAGCCAGCCAAACAGGCTCTTCAGCGTTTTTCTGAACCTAAGAGACAGGCCATGGGAGAGGAACTAGCCAAGCTATTGGAGGCCAGATTCATCAAAGATATAAAACACCCGGACTGGCTAGCAAACCTGGTGATGGTACCAAAGAAGGACAAATCCTGGCGCCTATGCGTTGATTTTAAAGACCTTAACAAGGCTTGCCCAAAGGATCCCTTCCCCCTCCCCCGCATCGATCAAATTATTGACGCTACCACAGGACACGATTCGTTGTGTTTCCTCGACGCATACTCCGGCTACCATCAAATAAAGATGGCAGAGTCAGACCAAGCCGCAACGGCATTCATCACACCATACGGCCCATTCTGCTTCAACACAATGCCCGTCGGGCTCAAAAACGCCGACGCAACATATCAGCGCATGATTCAGACATGTCTGGCAAACCAGATCGGCAAAACAGTGGAGGCATACGTAGATGATGTGGTCATTAAAACAAGACATGTCGAATCTCTATTAGACGACTTGAGGCTAACATTCAATAACCTCTGAACATACGACATCAAGCTCAACCCGGAAAAATGCGTTTTCGGCGTTCCAGCCGGAAAGCTCCTGGGCTTCATTGTATCCGGTAGAGGAATTGAAGCAAATCCAGCCAAGATCCGAGCTCTGTCACAATTGGATATCCCGAAGGACCTCAAACAAATATAAAAATTAACCGGATGCGTGGCGGCTCTAAGCCTCTTTATCTCCCGCTTGGGAGAAAAGGCCCTACCCCTTTACCGCCTCCTTCGACGCACCGAACACTTTGAGTGGACGGATGCAGCCACGGCCGGACTTGATGAAATAAAAGCCATCTTGGCAACAAACCTAGTCCTGGCTGTGCCAAACATTGGCAAACCAATGCTATTATACATTGCAGCAACCCATCAGGTCGTAAGTGCAGTGCTTGTCGTCGAACGAGAAACGGACGGACACAAATTCCCCCTTCAAAAGCCGGTCTACTATGTGTCCACTGTCCTTACTCCGTGCAAGTCACGGTACCCGCATTATCAAAAGATTGCGTACGTGGTATTTATGGCATCCCAGAAGCTGCGAAACTACTTTCAAGATTGTTCAATAACAGTAGCCTCGGAAGTGCCACTTAACGATATTATAAACAACCGCGACGCGACGGGCCGGATTGCAAAATGGGCCATTGAGCTCCTCCCATTCGACATAACTTACAAGCCATGGCGAGCTATCAAGTCACAAGTTTTGGCCGACTTCGTCGCAGAATGGACGGAGGCCGAACTCCCTAAAGAGTACGCCACATAGTCAAACTAGGTCATGCACTTCGACGGCTCCAAAATGTTGGCCGGTCTAGGGGCTGGCGTCGTTTTGACGTCCCCCACAGGAGACACAGTTCAATACGTACTCCAGATAATGTACACAGACTCCAACAATGCAGCCGAATATGAGTCCCTTTTACATGGTCTCCGGATGGCAGTATCCATGGGCATTCAACACCTAGAGGTGCGCGGGGACTCGAACCTCGCAATATCCCAAATAAATGGAGACTTTGATGCCAAGGATCCAAAAATGGCAGCTTATCGCAAGGCCGTCCTAAAAATGTCAGCTCGGTTCGAAGGGCTCGAATTTCACCATATAGCCCGGGAAAATAATCAGGCGGCAGATGTCCTGGCACGCATCGGCGCAAAACGCGATGTAGTCCCCCCCCCCAACATCTTCTTGGAAAGGCTGTTCAAGCCATCCGTAGTATGGGAAGGGGAACCCGGCAATAACAGCCCGGACCCAACCGCACTGCCCGACACCGAACACTCTGACATAATTGGAGGCTCTGCCAATGAAATAACACCTTCAGCCCACGTAATAATGGCCGTCATCGCCCCGTGGACAGAACCATTCCTCGCCTACCTTACTAGGCAGGAACTCCCCGAGGACCAAAATGAGGCACGCTGCATAGTGCGGCGATCTAAAGCCTATAAAGTCCATGAGGGAGAGCTTTATAAGAAAAGCACTACCGGAGTCCTTCAAAGGTGCATCTCTGAAGAGGAAGGGCGGAACCTCCTGGCTGAAATTCATGCCGGACTCGGCGGTCATCACGCTGCAGCTCGGTCCCTTGTAAGCAAGGCCTTCCGTACAGGCTTTTATTGGCCGACGGCCCGGGCAGACGCCCAGGACTTAGTCCAACGATGCGTCGGTTGCCAGCTTTTTGCAAACCAAAGCCATATGCCACCCACCGCCCTCCAAACTATCCCCATCACTTGGCCCTTCGCGGTCTGGGGGCTTGACATGGTTGGACCCCTTAAAGGCGGAACCCACAAGAAAAAATACTTACTGGTCATGGTGGATAAGTTCACCAAATGGATAGAAGCCAAGCCTGTTAAGACGGCCGAATCCGGACCGGTGATAGACTTTATATCCGGGGTTGTACACCGTTACGGCGTCCCCCACAACATCATCACTGATAACGGCACGAACTTTACGGCCGACGAGGTAAAACTCTGGTGCAAAAACATGGGCATCAAGCTCGATTATGCTTCCGTCTATCACCCACAAACTAACGGCCAGGTCGAACGTGCAAATGGTCTTATCATGAGCGGCATCAAACCCAGATTAGTGCGGTCCCTTAAGGAATCTAATACGCACTGGGTAGAGGAGCTCGACTCCGTACTCTGGGGGCTGCGGACCACGCCGAATCGCACCACCGGATACACACCATTCTTCATGGTGTACGGCGCAGAGGCAGTTTTGCCCTGCGACATAATTCATGACTCACCTCGAGTGCGCATGTACGAAGAAAGAGAAGCCGAGCTCGATCGGCAGGACAGTTTGGATGCCTTGGAGGAAGAGCGTGACGTGGCAAAAGCCCGTTCCGCATTCTATCAACAGCAGGCTCGAAGATACCAAAGCAGAGAAGTACGGGCCAAAAATTACAACGTTGGCGAATTAGTTCTACGCCTGCCGGACAAGAAAAAGGACAAACTCAAGCCCAAGTGGGAAGGTCCCTTCATAATTGACCAAGTCCTGACTGGTGGAGCGTACCGCCTGCGAGATGCATCGGATAACCGACTCGAGCCGAACCCATGGAATGCAGCCCGTCTCCGAAGATTCTATGCCTAGCGCCGGACTCTGTGTTCGTCTCCTTCCTCTGTCCATTTTTATATACTTTCTGTCTTACATTTCTCTCCTTCTCCCCCTCCTCTCTCTTATAGCCTTTAAAGGCTCATAAAGTGACGCGCTATCCGCGCTCATTAAACCTGGGGGCTTCTTTAAACAGAAGCTTATTTATACGGGCTTCATGCCCAACACATGTGTCACACTTCCGCATGTACCTTTTATTCACCATTATATGCATCGATATGACTTAAGTTTTGGCCAAGCTGGGTTGCCTGGCTCCTGTGCTTACCCCTACGTTCCCGATTGTTCGGCTAGGTGGTAAAGGGAGCACCTCTGCGATTGTTACTGCCGGGTCAGCCGGATGTGTACCTCAGACTGGGTGAAGCCGAAAGCTAGCGTTCTTAAGGGAATATTCAGTCGGTGAACTAAAGATGATCTTTTTTCACTTATTTATCTATACGCCCCCAGATGTTTTTCCTGCGTCTCTTTTCGCAGAATGGACATGCACTTTAGGGCATGCCTCCCAGGGAAAGGAACCCCTAACGGAACTATTCTCCCTGGAAGATGTTTCTTACTAACCATGTAATATAACATAACTAGTTGGGCACTTGTCTGTTCAAGCACTAATGACCCCTACGCCTGGTCTCTATGCATACCCCGGTTCTTATATAACCGCGAGGGTATTCGGACACACTCCGGACCGTCAGGTCCCGAGGTTGAAGCGAAAAGGTCGGCCATGACAAACGATCTACAATCCGGCTAGAAGGCATTACACATGTCAATTAAAATTACATAGTCAATCTGACTGATTGTATTCCTCTTCAATACCATCTAACAGGCTGTCTAGTTTACAATCCTGTTGGGAATACTTTGCGGCCAATTCTACTTGGCCGTATACTAAGCTCACAGGGATCTCCTTCCCATCGGGCCCAACAGGTCCGACCTCGGCCATGTGGTTTGGGTCAGCCTTCGTGTACCGCGTCTTCACCATGGCCCAGGCCTCCCTGGCACCTTGACGGCAGGCCGACATCTTCCACAATTGGAAGCGCCGCCGCGCTCCCTTCAGCTTGTCTACAAGCTCTCCAAGGCCTTCGGGCATGGAGACGGATGGCCACAAGGCCTGGGCGACGCCTTGCATCACCTGCCGAACTCGCTCATGCAGTTGTGAGAGCTTGGGAAGAAGGTCACCCGTAGAACCGGGCATTTCCTCTGCAGGATGACCTGTTAGCATACCTACAGACATTACTCTGTTAGTCGACTTCCTCGCCGAACTCTTTTTTCAAAGTTCGTTTAAGCACTTACTAAATATGCCGCGTCGAAGCCGCTGATTCTCCTTAACGGAGTCCAACAGCTGGGCACGAACATCCTTCAGTTCAACGCCCAGCTTGATGTTGGCATCTTGGAGATCGTTCTTCTCCCGCCTCACCTTTGTCAGCACGCTCTCACCAGCCTTCAGCTGGCGTAGGAGTTGTTGCTTTTCCAGATTTAATCCAGCGCCATCTGCAATTTCATTTGTCAGATTTGCACCCACGCCGCACTTCGCAAAATACTTATCTTTCGAAGCGTATATTACCAGAGGCGGTCTCCTTGGGCTCCCCTGCCGCGGCTAGTGCGGCCTCAAGTTGGGCTTTGCATTCTTCCAGCTCCTGGGACAGTAGGGTATTCTTTTCTGTAAGAACCTACATAACAAATGATCCTTAAATCAGTTATTCTAACTGTTTCAAGTCTTGGGGGCTACTGGTATATATATAATTACCAAATTTTTCTTACCCGTATGTCTTTTACATATTGTTGCGTGGCTCTGGCTAGACCATTTTGAGCGGCGCGGAGGTACGCATCTCCCGAATTGAAGGCATCCAATGCCTCTTGGGAGAAACAAGCGTCACGAAGAACTGTCCGGCGACGCCTGTGGTTCATAGCACTCTCCACCTCGGAATTGGTGGCAGACAGCCTGTCCGCATCCTCTGTCGGAGGAGCGTCCGGTGCACGCCTTGTGTTCGCCTCCGCTTCCGAACCAGGCTTTGGAGCCTGGCTGGTGGAGGCGCGATTGGCAACCTCTCCGAATATAGTCCGGCGAGGTCTCTTCGTCCTGAAGAGAGCACGAGCATTAATATGCCTTGAGGGAATAACACCTGGGAATAAGATGGCGCGCTATACCTTTGCGCCGACTCTCAGTCCGGACCGCACTTCTTTTCAGCCCGCGGGGCCTTGCTGCCCCTTGTTGGCTAGTCACCGCAGGCTCGGCCTCCCGTCTCAAGGACCTCCCCTGCAAAACACGGTTGTCATACGGCAATCGAAAACACGCAAGGATAGATCCCCTTTCAAAGTGCTGGGACTTCGGTCTCAGTTACCTGTGAGGCTGGGAGTAGCCCTGGGTAATCGGTCATAATGGCCACCAAGGCGTTGTCCTTGCTCAATTGATGAAACACCCCATCAATCAGCTCCACAGATAAGTCCGGATCCTCTTGAGAGGCCGGGTCGAGGGACCGTCCCGGATCCTCGGGTTGTGGAGGAGGGCTGTTTATTTCTTTAACAGCCTGGCACAGTTCCTGCGTTGAAGTCGTTAGACTGAATATTTAACGATGGGAATATAAAACGGATGGGCAAGTAAAAGTGTCCACTTACTCAACTTGGGGGATTGTACATAGAAAATCCACCCTGTGGGTTGACACAGAGAAATTCCTCCTCTTCTCCCTTGTACAAAGCGAACAAGATCTTTATTAGAGCGGCAGCCGAATCCGGCCCCTTACGGCCGTGGCGGGTGGCGTCGTCCTCCCCATTGAAGTCCCACATGGGGTGGCCTCTATACTGAAGTGGCTGCACCCCTCACATGATGCATGTGGCCATGACCCCGATCATGGTCAGTCCGGAATGAGCTAACAATCTTATCCGGCCCATCAGGTAAAGAACGTCCTTGTCGCTTTCCCTCTGAGGGCTCCGTGGACGCCAGCTTAGGCGCTTCTTTAGGGGAGCACCGTCGAACTCAGGGAGGCTGATCCGGACAGGATCTGGCAGCGGGATGTCCTCTATATAAAACCATTCCGAAGGCCAGTCCTCAGACGCCTTCTTTGGGGTTCCGGATAGATATCCGGTCCCGGCGATGCGCCACACTTCGGCTCCGCCCACTTGATATATTGACCCCTTATGAGAACGGGACACAAGGCAGAATAGCTTTTTCCACAGTGCGAAATGAGCCTCACAGCCCAAAACCAGCTCACAAAGGGCTATGAAGCCCGCGATATGCAATATGGAGGCAGGCGTGTGGTTGTGCAGCTGGAGGCCATAGAACTCCAGGAGCCCCCGGAGAAATGGATGAATTGGAAATCCGAGCCCTCTTATTAAGTAAGGGACAAGGCATACCCGCTCTCCTTTGGAGGGATTGGGGGCGCTCTCCGCTTGCTCTCCGCCATTATAGGTGGCAAGTCCGGCTTGAACCGGGACCATATAGGCCGGGGGGAGAAATCCCTTGGTCTGGAGTGTCACTAGCTCGCTGTGCGGGATGGAGCATCTCTCCCAATATCCAGGCTGAGGGCTGGAAGGGCGAGAGGAGGAGCTGCGGCGGCCGGCCATGATAGAATGGACCTCTGTCGGATACGCTTTGATGAATACTCGCGGAGGGGAGAAGGTGTGGTTTGGATCTAAATCCTCGTCCCCTTAAATAGGTGGCTCATTCACGCGGCTAGGGGTGTAAATGTAAAAACACCCTGACTTTTCGTATTTGTTTGACACGTGGAAGACGTCCATTATTGGGCGTAGAAGCCAAGGAGCGCTACATTTACAAGAAACCGGACATTATTCAACAGGTACACGGAATCTGGAGGAGAACCTGCCTTGCAATGCCAAAGACAATCTGCACGCCGGACTCATCATCATTGAAGCCTGGTTCGGGGGCTACTGAGGGAGTCCTGGATTAGGGGGTGTCTGGATAGCCGGACAATACCTTTGGCCGAACTCGTCGTCATTGAAGCCTGGTTCGGGGGCTACTGAGGGAGTCCTGGATTAGGGGGTGTCCGGATAGCCGGACTATACCTTCGGCCGGACTCCTGGACTATGAAGATACAAGATTGAAGACTTCGTCCCGTGTCCGGAAGGGACTTTCCTTGGCGTGGAAGGCAAGCTTGGCGATACGGATATGTAGATCTCCTACCATTGTAACCGACTCTGTGTAACCCTAGCCCTCTCCGTGTCTATATAAACCGGAGGGTTTTAGTCCGTAGGACGAAGAACAATCATACCGTAGGCTAGCTTATAGGGTTTAGCCTCCTTGATCTCGTGGTAGATCTACTCTTGTACTACCCATATCATCAATATTAATCAAGCAGGAGTAGGGTTTTACCTCCATCTAGAGGGCCCGAACCTGGGTAAAAACATCGTGTCCCTTGTCTCCTGTTACCATCCGCCTAGACGCACAGTTCGGGACCCCCTACCCGAGATTCGCCAGTTTTGACACCGACAGCCTGGGTTCCCGACGGCTCCCGACTGTTACTTTGTGGTGGAGCGACAGGGCGGGCGGAGACCACCTAGGTGAGAGGTGGGCCTGGCCCTGGTCGGCGTTCGCGGTTACTTCAAAATAACACGCTTAATGAGATCTGGGTATTTGATCTGAGTCTGGCTACTGGCCTATACGCACTAACCAACTACGCGGAAACAGTTATGGGCACTCGATGTCGTGGTATCAGCCGAAGCCTTCGTGACATTAGCGACTGAGCGGCGCGCGCCGGGTTGGACCGCGTAACGCAACTTCCTTTGTAATGGAGGTTGCTAGGTCTGCTCTCCAGCCGCCCTCGCAATGTGCAGGTGTGCAATAGGCGATGGGCCCAGACCCCTGCGCGCATAGGATTTAGACCGGCGTGCTGACCTCTCTGTTGTGCCTAGGTAGGGCTATGACGTGTTGATCTTCCGAGGCCGGGCATGACCCAGGAAGGTGTGTCCGGACAAAGGGGATCGAGCGTGTTGGGAAATGTGGTGCACCCCTGCAGGGAAGTTAATCTATTCGAATAGCCGTGATCTTCGGTAACATGATGACTTGGAGTTGTACCTTGACCTTATGACAACTAGAACCAGATACTTAATAAAACACATCCTTCCAAGTGCCAGATACAACCGGTGATCGCTCTCTCATAGGGCGACGAGGGGAGGATCATCGGTTAGGATTATGCTATGCGATGTTACTTGGTGAACTTACCATCTACTCTCTCCTTCTGCTGCAAGATGGAGGTTACCGGTGTTGGAAATATGCCCTAGAGGCAATAATAAATTAGTTATTATTATATTTCCTTGTTCATGATAATCGTTTATTATCCATGCTATAATTGTATTGATAGGAAACTCAGATACATGTGTGGGTACATAGACAACACCATGTCCCTAGTAAGCCTCTAGTTGACTAGCTCGTTGATCAATAGATGGTTACGGTTTCCTGACCATGGACATTGGATGTCGTTGATAACGGGATCACATCATTAGAAGAATGATGTGATGGTCAAGACCCAATCCTAAGCCTAGCACAAAGATCGTAGTTCGTATGCTAATGCTTTTCTAATGTCAAGTATCTTTTCCTTAGACCATGAGATTGTGCAACTCCCGGATACCGTAGGAATGCTTTGCGTGTACCAAACATCACAACGTAACTGGGTGGCTATAAAGGTGCATTACAGGTATCTCCGAAAGTGTCTGTTGGGTTGGCACGAATCGAGACTGGGATTTGTCACTCCGTGTAAACGGAGAGGTATCTCTGGGCCCACTCGGTAGGACATCATCAGAATGTGCACAATGTGACCAAGGGGTTGATCACAGGATGATGTGTTACGGAACGAGTAAAGAGACTTGCCGGTAACGAGATTGAACAAGGTATCGGTATACCGACGATCGAATCTCGGGCAAGTACAATACCGCTAGACAAAGGGAATTGTATACGGGATCGATTGAGTCCTTGACATCGTGGTTCATCCGATGAGATCATCGTGGAACATGTGGGAGCCAACATGGGTATCCAGATCCCGCTGTTGGTTATTGACCGGAGAACGTCTCGGTCATGTCTACATGTCTCCCGAACCCGTAGGGTCTACACACTTAAGGTTCGATGACGCTAGGGTTATAAAGGAAGTTTGTATGTGGTTACCGAATGTTGTCCGGAGTCCCGGATGAGATCCCGGACGTCACGAGGAGTTCTGGAATGGTCCGGAGGTAAAGATTTATATATGGGAAGTCCTGTTTTGGTCACCGGAAAAGTTTTGGGTTTTATCGGTAACGTACCGGGACCACTGGGAGGGTCCCGGGGGTCCACCAAGTGGGGCCACCGGCCCCGGAGGCTTGCATGGGCCTAGAGTGGAAAGGGACCAGCCCCAGAGTGGGCTGGTGTGCCTCCCACCCTTGCCCAAGGCGCAACTAGGAGGGGAGAGGGCAAACCCTAGGGCAGATGGGCCCTAAGGCCCACCCCAGGCACGCCTCCCCTCTCTCCCCCTCTTGGCCGCCCCCCCCCCCCAAGTCCCATCTAGGGCTGGCCGCACCCCTTGGGGTGGGAAACCCTAAAGGGGGCGCAGCCCCCCTTCCCCCTATATATACTTGAGGTTTTGGGCTGTCATACACATGAGAACTTCTCCTCTTGGTGCAGCCCTACCTCTCTCCCTTCTCCTCATATCTCGCGGTGCTTGGCGAAGCCCTGCAGGACTACCACGCTCCTCCATCACCACCACGCCGTTGTGCTGCTGTTGGATGGAGTCTTCCTCAACCTCTCCCTCTATCCTTGCTGGATCAAGGCGTGGGAGACGTCACCGGGCTGTACGTGTGTTGAACGCGGAGGTGCCGTCCGTTCAGCACTTGGTCATCGGTGATTTGGATCACGACGAGTACGACTCCTTCAACCCCGTTCTCTTGAACGCTTCCGCTTAGCAATCTACAAGGGTATGTAGATGCACTCTCCTTCCCCTCGTTGCTGGTTTCTCCATAGATAGATCTTGGTGACACGTAGGAAAATTTTGAATTTCTGCTACGTTCCCCAACAGTGGCATCATGAGCTAGGTCTATTGCGTAGATTCTTTGCATGAGTAGAACACAAAGTAGTTGTGGGCGTTGATGTTGTTCAATATGCTTACCGTTACTAGTCCAATCTTGTTTCGACGGTATTATGGGATGAAGCGGCCCGGACCGACCTTACACGTACTCTTACGTGAGACAGGTTCTACCGATTGACATGCACTTGGTGCATAAGGTGGCTAGCGGGTGCCAGTCTCTCCCACTTTAGTCGGAACGGATTCGATGAAAAGGGTCCTTATGAAGGGTAAATAGCAATTGGCATATCACGTTGTGGTTTTGCGTAGGTAAGAAACGTTCTTGCTAGAAACCCATAGCAGCCACGTAAAACATGCAAACAACAATTAGAGGACGTCTAACTTGTTTTTGCAGGGTATGCTATGTGATGTGATATGGCCAAGAAGAATGTGATGAATGATATGTGATGTATGAGATTGATCATGTTCTTGTAATAGGAATCACGACTTGCATGTCGATGAGTATGACAACCGGCAGGAGCCATAGGAGTTGTCTTTATTTATTGTATGACCTGCGTGTCATTGAAGAACGCCATGTAACTTACTTTACTTTATTGCTAAACGTGTTAGCCATAGAAGTAGAAGTAGTCGTTGGCGTGACAACTTCATGAAGACACGATGATGGAGATCATGATGATGGAGATCATGATGATGGAGATCATGGTGTCAAGCCGGTGACAAGATGATCATGGAGCCCCAAAGATGGAGATCAATGGAGCTATATGATATTGGCCATATCATGTCACAACTATATAATTGCATGTGATGTTTATTATGATTATGCATCTTGTTTACTTAGGACGACAGTAGTAAATAAGATGATCCCTTACAAAATTTCAAGAAGTGTTCTCCCCTAACTGTGCACCGTTGCTACAGTTCGTCGCTTCTAAGCACCACGTGATGATCGGGTGTGATGGATTCTTACATTCACATACAACGGGTGTAAGACAGTTTTACACAGCGAAAACACTTAGGGTTAACTTGACGAGCCTAGCATGTACAGACATGGCCTCGGAACACGGAGACTGAAAGGTCGAGCATGAGTCGTATAGTAGATACGATCAACATGAAGATGTTCACCGATGATGACTAGTCCGTCTCACGTGATGATCGGACACGGCCTAGTTGACTTGGATCATGTAATCACTTAGATGACCAGAGGGATGTCTATCTGAGTGGGAGTTCATAAGATGAACTTAATTATCCTGAACATAGTCAAAAGACCTTTTGCAAATTATGTCGTAAGCTCGCGCTTTAGTTCCACTATTTAGATATGTTCCTAGAGAAAATATAGTTGAAAGTTGATAGTAGCAATTATGCGGACAGGAGAAAGCTTATGTCCTTAATGCACCGCTCAGTGTGCTGAACCCCAAACGTCATTTGTGGATGTTGCGAACATCGGACATACACGTTTTGATAACTACGTGATAGTTCAGTTAAATGGTTTAGAGTAGAAGCACCAAAGACGTTTTTCAAAAGGTCGCGGAACATATGAGATGTTTCGAGGGCTGAAATTGGGATTTCAGGCTCGTGCCCACGTCAAGAGGTATAAGACCTCCGACGATTTTCTTAACCTGCAAACTAAGGGAGAAAAGCTCAATCGTTGAGCTTGTGCTCAGATTGTCTGAGTGCAACAATCACTTGAATCGAGTGGGAGTTGATCTTCCAATAAGATGGTGATGTTTCTCCAAAGTCATTGCCACCAAGCTGCTAGAGCTTCGTGATGAACTATAACATATCAAGGATAGATATGATGATCCTTGAGATATTCGTGATGTTTGACGCCGCGAAAGTAGAAATCAAGAAGGAGCATCAATTGTTGATGGTTGGTGAAACCACTAGTTTCAAGAAGGGCAAGGGCAAGAAGGGATACTTCATGAAACGGCAAATCAGCTGCTGCTCTAGTGAAGAAACCCAAGGTTGAACCCAAACCCGAGACTAAGTGCTTCTATAATAAGGGGAACAACCACTGGAGCAGAATTACCCTAGATACTTGGTAGATAAGAAGGCTGGCAAGGTCGATAGAAGTATATTGGATATACATTATGTTAATGTGTACTTTACTAGTACTCCTAGTAGCACCAGGGTATTAGATACCGGTTCGGTTGCTAAGTGTTAGTAACTCGAAATAAAAGCTATGGAGTAAACGGATACTAGCTAAAGGTGAGCTGACGATATGTGTTGGAAGTTTTTCCAAGCTTGATGTGATCAAGCATCGCACGCTCCCTCTACCAACGAGATTGGTGTTAAACCTAAATAATTGTTATTTGGTGTTTGCGTTGAGCATAGACATGATTGAATTATGTCTATCGCAATACGGTTATTCATTTAAAGAGAATAATGGTTACTCTATTTATTTGAATAATACCTTCAATGGTCTTGCACCTAAAAGAATGGTTTATTGAATCTCGATTGTAGTGATACACATTTTCATGCCAAAAGATATAAGATAGTAATGATAGTACCACTTACTTGTGGCACTGCCATGTAAGTCATAATGGTATAAAACGCATGAAGAAGCTCCATGTTGATGGATCTTTGGACTCACTCGTTTTTGAAAAGTTTGAGACATGCGAGCCATGTCTATTGGTGTATACGCATGAAGAAACTCCATGCAGATGGATCGTTTGGACTCACTTGATTTTGAATCACTTGAGATATGCAAATCATACCACATAGGCAAGATGACTGAAAAGCCTCAGTTTCAGTAAAGATGGAACAAGATAGCAACTTGTTGGAAGTAACACATTTTGATGTGTGCAGTCCAATGAGTGCTGAGGCATGCAGTGAATATCGTTATGTTCTTACTTCACAGATGATTCAAGTAGATGTTGAGTATATTTACTTGATGAAACACAAGTCTGAATTATTGAATGGTTCAAGTAATTTCAGAGTGAAGTAGAAGATCATTGTGACAAGAGGATAAAATATCTATGATATGATCATAGAGATGAATATCTGAGTTACGAGTTTGGCACACAATTAAGACATTATGGAAATTGTTTCACAACTAATACAGCCTGGAACACCATAGTGTGATGGTGTGTCCGAACATCATAACTGCACCTTATTGAATATGATGCATACCTTGATGTCTCTTATCGAATTATCACTATCATTCATGGGTTAGGCATTAGAGACAACCGCACTCACTTTAAATAGGGTACCACGTAATTCCGTTGAGATGACCGTAGAACTATGGTTTGGAGAAACCTAAGTTGTCGTTTCTTAAAAGTTTAGGGCTGCGACGCTTATGTGGAAAAGTTTCAGGTTGATAAGCTCGAACCCAAAGCGGATAAAATGCATCTTCATAGGACACCCAAAATAGTTGGGTACACCTCCTAATTCAAATCCGAAAGCAATAGGGATTGTTTCTTGAATCGGGTCCTTTCTCGAGGAAAAGTTTGTCTCGAAAGATTGAGTGGGAGGATGGTGGAGACTTGATGAGGTTATTGAACCGTCACTTCAACTAGTGTGTAGCAGGGCACAGGAAGTTGTTCCTGTGGCACCTACACCAATTGAAGTAGAAGCTTATGATAATGATCATAAAGTTTCGGATCAAGTCACTACCATACTTCGTAGGGTGACAAGGATACGTACTACTTCAGAGTGGTACAGTAATCCTGTCTTGAAGGTCATGTTGCTAGACAACAATGAACCTACGAGCTATGGAGAAGCGATGGTGGGCCTGGATTCCAAAATGGCTCGAGGCCATATAATCCGAGAGAGGATCCATGTATGAAAACAAAGTGTAGACTTTGGAAGAGCTACTTGATGGTCGTAAGGCTGTTAGGTACATATGGATTTTAAAAGGAAGACAGACAATGATGGTAAGTGTCACCATTGATAAAGCTCGACTTGTCGTTAAGAATGTTTCCCGACAAGTTCAAGGAGTTGACTACGATGAGACTTTCTCACACGTAGTGATGCTAAAGTCTATTGGAACTATATTAGCGATTACTGCATTATTTATGAAATCTTGCAGATAGGATGTCAAAAACCATTGTTTCCTCATGATTTCTTGAGGAAAGGTTGTATGTGATACAACCAGAAGGTTTTAACAATCCTGAAAGATGCTAACAAGTATGCAAAGCTCCAGCAATCCTTCTAAGGACTGGAGTAAGCATCTCGGAGTTGGAATGTATGCTTTGATGAGATGATCAAAGATTTTGGGTGTATACAAAGTTTATGAGAAACTTGTATTTCCAAAGAAGTGAGTGGGAGCACTATAGAATTTCTGATGAGTATATGTTGTTGACATATTGTGGATCAGAAATGACGTAGAATTTCTGGAAAGCATATAGGGTTATTTGGAAAGTGTTTTTCAATGGAAAGCCTGGATTAAGCTACTTGAACATTGAGCATCAAGATCTATAAGGATAGATCAAAACGCTTAGTGGTACTTTCAAATGAGCACATACCTTGACATGATCTTGAAGGTGTTCAAGATGGATCAGTCAAAGAAGGAGTTCTTGCCTGAGTTGTAAGGTATGAAGTTAAGACTTAAAGCTCGACCACGGCAGAAGAAAGAGGAAGGACGAAGGTCGTCCCCTATGCTTTTATCATAGGCTCTCTACAGTATGCTATGCTGTGTACCGCACCTGAAGTGTGCCTTACCATGAGTCAGTCAAGGGGTACAAGAGTGATCCAAGAATGGATCACAGGACAGCGGTCAAAGTTATCCTTAGTAACTAGTGGACTAAGGAATTTTCTCGATTATGGAGGTGGTAAAAGAGTTCGTCGTAAAGGGTTACGTCGATGCAAGCTTGACACCTATCCGGATAGCTCTGAGTAGAGATACCGGATACGTATAATGGAGCAACAATTTAGAATATCTCCAAGTAGAACAGTTATTTGGAATAGCTCCAAATAGAGCGTGGTAGCTGCATCTAGGAGATGAGATAGAGATTTGTAAAGCACACACGGGTCTGAAAGGTTCAGACCCGTTGACTAAAACCTCTCTGACAAGCATAACATGATCAAACCCAGAACTCTTGGGTGTTAGTCACATGGTGATGTGACCTGTCAGTGTTAATCACATGGTGATGTGAACTAGATTATTGACTCTAGTGCAAGTGGGAGACTGTTGGAAATATGCCCTAGAGGCAATAAGAAATTAGTTATTATTATATTTCCTTGTTCATGATAATCGTTTATTATCCATGCTATAATTGTATTGATAGGAAACTCAGATACATGTGTGGGTACATAGACAACACCATGTCCCTAGTAAGCCTCTAGTTGACTAGCTCGTTGATCAATAGATGGTTACGGTTTCCTGACCATGGACATTGGATGTCGTTGATAACGGGATCACATCATTAGGAGAATGATGTGATGGACAAGACCCAATCCTAAGCCTAGCACAAAGATCGTAGTTCGTATGCTAATGCTTTTCTAATGTCAAGTATCTTTTCCTTAGACCATGAGATTGTGCAACTCCCGGATACCGTAGGAATGCTTTGGGTGTACCAAACGTCACAACTTTAACTGGGTGGCTATAAAGGTGCATTACAGGTATCTCCGAAAGTGTCTGTTGGGTTGGCACGAATCGAGACTGGGATTTGTCACTCCGTGTAAACGGAGAGGTATCTCTGGGCCCACTCGGTAGGACATCATCAGAATGTGCACAATGTGACCAAGGGGTTGATCACGGGATGATGTGTTACGGAACGAGTAAAGAGACTTGCCGGTAACGAGATTGAACAAGGTATCGGTATACCGACGATCGAATCTCGGGCAAGTACAATACCGCTAGACAAAGGGAATTGTATACGGGATCGATTGAGTCCTTGACATCGTGGTTCATCCAATGAGATCATCATGGAACATGTGGGAGCCAACATGGGTATCCAGATCCCGCTGTTGGTTATTGACCGGAGAACGTCTCGGTCATGTCTACATGTCTCCCGAACCCGTAGGGTCTACACACTTAAGGTTCGATGATGCTAGGGTTATAAAGGAAGTTTGTATGTGGTTACCGAATGTTGTTCGGAGTCCCGGATGAGATCCCGGACGTCACGAGGAGTTCCGGAATGGTCCGGAGGTAAAGATTTATATATGGGAAGTCCTGTTTTGGTCATCGAAAAAGTTTCGGGTTTTATCGGTAACGTACCGGGACCACCGGGAGGGTACCGGGGGTCCACCAAGTGGGGCCACCGGCCCCGGAGGCTTGCATGGGCCTAGAGTGGAAAGGGACCAGCCCCAAAGTGGGCTGGTGCGCCTCCCACCCTTGCCCAAGGCACAACTAGGAGGGGAGAGGGCAAACCCTAGGGCAGATGGGCCCTAAGGCCCACCCCAGGCGCGCCTCCCCTCTCTCCCCCTCTTGGCCACCCCCCAAGTCCCATCTAGGGCTGGCCGTACCCCTTGGGGTGGGAAACCCTAAAGGGGGCGCAACCCCCCCTTCCCCCTATATATACTTGAGGTTTTGGGCTGTCATACACATGAGAACTTCTCCTCTTGGTGCAGCCCTACCTCTCTCCCTTCTCCTCATATCTCGCGGTGCTTGGCGAAGCCCTGCAGGACTACCACGCTCCTCCATCACCACCACGCCGTTGTGCTGTTGTTGGATGGAGTCTTCCTCAACCTCTCCCTCTATCCTTGCTGGATCAAGGCGTGGGAGACGTCACCGGGCTGTACGTGTGTTGAACGCGGAGGTGCCGTCCGTTCAACACTTGGTCATCGGTGATTTGGATCACGACGAGTACGACTCCTTCAACCCCGTTCTCTTGAACGCTTCCGCTTAGTGATCTACAAGGGTATGTAGATGCACTCTCCTTCCCCTCGTTGCTGGTTTCTCCATAGATAGATCTTGGTGACACGTAGGAAAATTTTGAATTTCTGCTACGTTCCCCAACAACCAGAAGCGTAGTCTCCGATAGGATTAGCTATCCCCCTCATATTCCGGCATTCTGCAGTTCAGTCCACATATGTTACCCCTTTTTCATTTGATACCAATGCATACATATGTAGTGTAGCTCCTTGCTTGTGAGTACTTTGGATAAGTACTCACGGTTGATTTGCTCCCCCTTTTCCCTCTTTCTATACCCGATTGCTGCGACGAGACGTTGGAGTTCAGGAGCCAGACGCCACTGTCGCTGACAACTGCTACTACTCGGGAGGTGCCTACTACTACGTGCAGCCCGCTGACGACGACCAGGAGTAGTTTAGGAGGATCCCAGGCAGGAGGCATGCGCCTCTTTCGATCTGTATCCCAGTTTGTGCTAGCCTTCTTAAGGAAAACCTGTTTACTTATGTCTGTACTCAGATATTGTTGCTTCCGCTGACTCGTCTATGATCGATCTCTTGTATTCGAGCCCTCGAGGCCCCTGACTTGTAATATGATGCTTGTATGACTTATTTTTATTTGTAGAGTTGTGTTGTGATATCTTCCCGTGAGTCCCTGATCTTGATCGTACATGTTTGCGTGTATAATTACTGTACAGTCAAACCGAGGGCGTCACATCAGGTTTCATACAACGAATCACATTGAAAATCTAAATAGCTAGTCCCCACTATCTATTTCTCTTAACATGCAAGTATGCTACATCATCCCTTAACATGCATGATAAAAGGCCCACCCCACTACCATGTGTCTCTCAACACGCAAGCATGCCACTTCATCATGACATGCATGAAAAAAGACCCATCTTAACATGCAAACATACATGAGAAATTTTATCCTATTATGCTACATATATTTAATGAACATTTTATAATTATATAGTAATCAAACATAATAACTCATTTGTATTTTTGATCTTAGCTTTTTATATTGTTACTTCAAATATTCAGGTTTCATACAACGAATCACATTGAAAATCTAAATAGCTAGTCCCCACTATCTATTTTTCTTAACATGCAAGTATGCCACACCATCCCTTAACATGCATGAGAAAAGGCCCACCCCACTACCATGTGTCTCTCAACATGCAAGCATGCCACTTCATCATGACATGCATGAAAAAAAGACCCATCTTAACATGCAAACGTACATGAGAATTTTTATCCTATTATGCTACATATATTTAATGAACATTTTACAATTATATAGTAATCAAACATAATAACTCATTTGTATTTTTTATTTTAGCTTTTTATATTATTACTTCAAATATTCAGGTTTCATACGACGAATCACATTGAAAATCTAAATAGCTAGTCCCCACTATCTATTTTTCTTAACATGCAAGTATGCCACATCATCCCTTAACATGGATGAGAAAAGGCGCACCCCACTACCATGTGTCTCTCAACATGCAAGCATGCCACTTCATCATGACATGCATGAAAAAAAGACCCATCTTAACATGCAAACATACATGAGAATTTTTATCCTATTATGCTACATATATTTAATGAACATTTTATAATTATATAGTAATCAAACATAATAACTCATTTGTATTTTTGATCTTAGCTTTTTATATTGTTACTTCAAATATTCAGGTTTCATACAACGAATCACATTGAAAATCTAAATAGCTAGTCCCCACTATCTATTTTTCTTAACATGCAAGTATGCCACACCATCCCTTAACATGCATGAGAAAAGGCCCACCCCACTACCATGTGTCTCTCAACATGCAAGCATGCCACTTCATCATGACATGCATGAAAAAAAGACCCATCTTAACATGCAAACGTACATGAGAATTTTTATCCTATTATGCTACATATATTTAATGAACATTTTACAATTATATAGTAATCAAACATAATAACTCATTTGTATTTTTTATTTTAGCTTTTTATATTATTACTTCAAATATTCAGGTTTCATACGACGAATCACATTGAAAATCTAAATAGCTAGTCCCCACTATCTATTTTTCTTAACATGCAAGTATGCCACATCATCCCTTAACATGGATGAGAAAAGGCGCACCCCACTACCATGTGTCTCTCAACATGCAAGCATGCCACTTCATCATGACATGCATGAAAAAAAGACCCATCTTAACATGCAAACATACATGAGAATTTTTATCCTATTATGCTACATATATTTAATGAACATTTTACAATTATATAGTAATCAAACATAATAACTCATTTGTATTTTTTATTTTAGCCTTTTATATTATTACTTCAAATATTCAGGTTTCATACAACGAATCACATTGAAATAGCTAAACGTCAGTCGACAAACTTTAGCTTTTGGGTTAGTCGATTTTGAGATCAGCGAAGAAGTTCGCCGGAGGGAAGGAAGGAGCTCCCCGGAGGGCTACCCCATCATCTATCTTTGGGGGTGGGGGTGGGGGGGGGGTAGGGGCGTGGTAGCACGGCGGTGGTGGGAGGCGGCAGCACGACGATGGTGCAAATTCATCAGAGAAATTCTCCGCCGGCACCGGGGCTAGAGGGATGCCGCGGGGGGGGGGGGGGCACGGGTTGGGGCGGTGTGTGGCAAGACTGCGTGGGAGGAGCGCCGACCGCAAGCGGCTAGGGACGGTGGAGATAAGGTGGTTCGAAGGAAGAAGAAGACCGACGGAAGGAAGAAGAAAGAGATCTGACCATTGATCTTGTATCCGACGGCTCAAAAAATCGACTGACCCAAAACTTTCTTTCAGGCGACCGACATATAGTTTTCATTTATGGATGTGGCTAGGTCTCAGTAGACTGAGATTTAAACAAGTCTAAGACAAGTGACATGACATGTGTGAGAGAGAAATAAAATTCTGAAAAGAAAATTTTGCATGAATCTCAATGTAGATTTCCTGATATTGCATCGACTGAGGCTTCGTTAAGTCTTTGTCGATTAAGACATAACAAGACTATTTATTTGTACAATTTTGCTAAACCACATCTAGATGTGCCATAAGTATTGCACATCTAAATCCTATGTCATTGTTCTTACGTCGAGATTCGTGTAGATATTTTTTTTTCTTTTTTATGCTTGATTCACTCACTTAGATGTGCAGTAACTAAAATATATTTAGATGTGCCCTAGACACAATCTACAATGGACCTGTCCAGGGCACATCTAGTTTATTACACATTTCTTCTTCTTTTTAGGTTATAGTTATTGCACATCTAAAACTTGCAATTGTGCACGCCGGGAAGCGCGCATGATTACCGTGTCCCCGGCGATAAATCCGAGCGCGCCGTAGCTCCACCGTCTGCCCCGATCCCCATGTGTCCCTGCTGGGCGGGGCGGGCCATCGTCGGCCACGAATGACGGCGAGTTTATCATGGCCGGTGGCCCAGCGCGCGCATAGCGCTGCATCATGGCCTGCATGCATGCCGCCGCCGGCCGAGAAGCCGACGGGCTGAACACCGCCACAGGTAAAACATTAGGTACGTGCGGCCAAAAAGAAAAGGTTGTACAACTCAACACAAGTTACAATCGATGCCGGATCCTTAACTTACAGAAGCAAAGTCACAGTGCTACTCTAGCGTAAAGTGAAGAAGTAATGTTAGAGAGTTTTATTTACTACTGATATTTATTGTACATAAAAATAATCTATAATTGATTTTATTTCATCATCAATTTGTTTGCATGTAATGATTATGAGTGTACACATTAAATTTGTAATTTGTAATTTTTAAATTAATTTAAGTCATTTTAGTCTTAATCATATGGACTGAAAGAAGGCAAGTTAGGCAATTGTAGCTTCTCTAACATTCCTTCTTAATGTTAGAGGATCCAGTTCCGTTACAATCAGGGAGCTGCAGGCTGTAGATTATGTTGAAAGGGAAACAAGAGAGGAGAGAGAATTGAGAGAGCCTTGGCACAGATGTAAAAGTGAATGGTTGTTCTCATTGATGATGGCATTTACACACACATATATATAGCCCCTGAAGGGATGCGACCGAAGGGATGTGAGGCAACCACCTCGGTTAGGAAAAGCAGGGATTAATACGATTAATTAAATCCTAACACTTCCCCTAATCCATGCTTGTTAGTTTAAGTATCATCATCTTGAAAAAGCTCCTCCAAAAACTCTGTGGAAAAAATATAAGGAGATAGGTGTTTGATATGTTGGTAAAACTCCTTCAAACCCAGTGGGGAAATAAAAAGAAAATGATGCAACGTATAATGATTATTGTCTCTTTTAACTCAATACGAGAAAGTTCATAGAGTTTAGAAGGTAATAAATATGTCACATATACTTTCTTAAAACAGTTTTGCTAAAGCACATTTAGATGTGTCATAAGTTGTGACACCCCGATAACTACGCTACAGTAATCTCCCATTGATGGTGCCAAGTCATCAATTTTAACCAAGCCAAACTGCCATTTGATAAAAATCAATCATTTTCAAATTTAAAATAAAGTCAAAATTAATATTTCTTCAAACTGCAAAACTAAACTGTTCATAATTTTGAAAATATTTACTAAGTAATTGTGGTGGAGAAACCAACATTTTATAAGATGGTATAATTCCCTAAAACAATTAAAACAGGGGCCAAAACAATATTCTAATTGCTTTTTAAATTATATAAATTCTAATCTATTTCTTTTATCAACCTAACATTTTGTGGCAGTGCAAAATAATGCAATGATAACTATGTGACAAGTTGAACATTTTACAAAGATCATTTGGTGGCTCAATTTAATACAAAATAGACAACAACAAAAGAAAATGGAAAGGGCCTAGCTAATATTGTACTGGTGGGCTCTATGTACAACAGTGCTATGGCCCTGCCCAATGGGGTTCATCCCCTTCCTCTGTACAGGACAGAGGGCGTGGCGGCCATCCACCGGCTCCATTGCCGGCAGGGTGCACGCGCCGTCCATCCGCTACCTCCCCGCCGTCTATAAGACCATCCCGACGCCTAGACGAACCCTAGTCGTCCACTCCTTCCCCTCGCGCCGTTCTCTTCCTCCCCGCACACACCCGAACCACCACCGCCATGGCCGTCGTCATTCGCGCACTCCCCGTCATCCCCGAAGCATGAGGTCGTGCCCCTGGACTTCGCCGTCGCCCGCTACTTCCTCTACCGCCTCCCATTGAAGCTCGGCGCCACTACATCGCCTGCATCGAGTCATCTTCCACCTCCGGCCGCCGCTCATCGCCGCTTCGATTTGTTGCCTCCAAGCCTTCCCCGAGCTTGCTTTGCACCTCTACAGGTTCGCGGTGAGGTCCCCGACCGATTCCCCTCGTTCCCTAGTTCAATCCACCCCGTTAGGCGCCGCCCCTGTGCTCGTCCATGGCCACCATGGCCGGAGCCCGAGCTCCTGCATACATACTCTGCTGCTGCCTTCCCCTCACTATCGCGCCCTGCCTCACCTGGAGGCCCCTTCGGGCTGCCCGGGCGCTCGCTGGCCGGGCCGCCTGCAGACGTCCATGCCGCCCGAGGCACACCCCGCTACAGCCGCCGCTGCCGCACTCGTACTGCTGCTCTTGCCGCTGCCGCGGCTAGTACTGCTACTGCTGCCCGCTATGCACTACTGCTGCTCCTTGCGTGCTGCAACGCTGCCCCTCACCCGCATCGCCCGGCGCCGCTGCTCCCCTGCTGCTGCCGGCTGCGCGTCCCGCTTGCCCGTCGCCGCCGGCTTCGTCCATGGCCTCGACCAGTGCCGCGCAAGCAGGCTCACCCCTTCGCTGGCCGTGGCCTGGGCCAGTACCTAACGGGTCCAAGCCCAGTTTAATTAGAGGGGTAACCTCCCCAATTACTCCCTCCGTCCAAGAAAAGTTGTCCTCAGCACAGTGTATTTACTTTTTTGCAAAAAGACCCTCAGAGTCTTAAACCCGTCACGAATAACTCCATCTTCTTCCTTCGTGCTCCCCAGTCGCCCGCGCCTCGCAGCCATCGTCGGCTTCCCACCTGCGCCGCCGCCCGCCTGGACCTGCGCCGCGACGAACACCAGCGCCGCCCAGCGCGCGACCAACACCAGTGCCGCCGCCTGCAGCCCGCCTGGACGTGCGCCGACGCTTCCACCTGCGGCGCCCGCTGCGAAGGCAACCTGCGCCGGCGCCCGCCTCGAGCTGCGCCGCCAGCGCCGTTGAATCTCGCTGCAACGGTCGCCCACCTGCGCTGCCCGCGGTATCCCACCTGCGCAACCACCTTCGCCGCCCACTGCCACAAACCTGCGCCTCCGACTTCGTCCGCTTCGGCCGCCGGCGCCGCGGACAATTCCGGCCACTCCCGCCTCTGATGTTGCTACTGCCGGTGGGCGATGCCGACGTGGACCTCTGATGATGCTTCTTCCCTTTCCCTTGCCCCGACTCTGCTCGTACTGGTGCTGGTGAGTCTGCCCCGCCCGCTTCTGCTGCTGCTGCTGTTCAACTAGTGGTGTGAGTCTGAAGATTATTGTTGTGTCTGGAGAACCTGCAAAGATAATTCCTGAACCTACAAGATGATTGCTGAATTGAGTTGAGGTTAGTTGAGTTGAGTTGTCATGCTGAAATGGTGCAATGTTGATAAAAAAATTCAGTTAACTTTTCAACACAAGTTAACTGCATTCAGATCTCTTGATGCTCAAAACCTGTCAATTTCTGTCTGCTTTTGATCTGTCAAGTTGATATTCAGTCAAGTTGATGTCAAACTTGACACATAAAGTTGATAATCAGAATATTTATAGTTCCCCAAATCACAAAACTGGATTCCAAACAATGCATTTGATAATTTTGAAGGACAGACCAAAGGAATCAGTTGTCACTGTTAATTGATTAGAAAATGCATGCTTCCATGAGTGCACTGAAAGTTCAGTGAACAGAGAGACAAGATGTAGGGTTTTTAGCTGCTGCCACAACACAAAGTCTATAGATGCTGAAGTTGTCAGTATAAAATCATTCAGAGTAGATGATGCAAGCAATCAACATTCAGTTTTGACCAAAGCAGAGATGTAAAAGATGTTACTCCACACATTCAGTGTCATACAATTACAGAGATGTTACTCCAACACACATAACAGCACCACATTGAGTGTCATACAATTACAGAGATGTAGAGTTGTCAGTATTAAATCATTCAAAATTTTCCTGTCAAAATTTTCAGTCAAGCACAACTGATCATGTAATTTGAGAAGATTACTCCAGATTTTGGAAACAATCAATTGCTCCAGATTCTGTCAATTACTTGTGTCAATTAATCATGTCAATGGATAAATTATTGGAGTAGATCAAATTCAGTCATTATAATGTTTGATGCCAGCATTAACAATTAGTTCTGATGCAGATCAAGAAGTACAGGAACCAGAGTGAAGAAGCAGATCAACAATCGGAGAAATAGCAGTAGTAGATCAAGAAGTACAACAGATCAACAAAGCAACAGTGGTAACTGAATTTTCAACACTTCTCTATACTGCATAAACATTCTGTGTTTGATCAAATGATTGTCAAGATTTATGCAAATGAAGATCATAGTAAGATAGCAGTATTTATGTACTCTGAAATTCAGTATTGGTAGAGATGTATTGATGTATCATGTGTCATGTGTATGTATTGTCTCATGTGTATCTCTCTGTGTAATGTGTTCAATGAGAAAAGATTGGACTATGTCAAGTAAATTATTTGAATTATTTGAATTTATATGATTTTATTTGAATTATTTGGATTTATTTGATTTTATTTGGACTTATTTGAGTAATTTGATTTTATTTGAATTATTTGGATTAATTTGAATTATTTGATTTTATTTGAATTTATTTGATCTGACAAGTTGATGTTCAGTCAAATCAAATTTCTGTGACTAAATGTTCAGAGACCAAATGATCTTAGACTTACTCTTAATTATTGGATCATGAACTTGCAGTGACAAACATAATTATTGGATCATGAATTAGCTAGATTTATTTAAATTAATTTAGAATTAGAATTATTTGAATTAGCTAGATTTATTGGACTTAATTTGGAATTATTTGAATACATGGGAGTATATGTTCAGTACTGTCATGGTCACTGCTGTCATGGTCTCTACTGCCATGGTCTCTACTGCCATATTGTACACTCATGGTCTCTACAAGCCTACTCTATTCTACTCCACCTCTTGGATGGCTGTGATTAGGCCACAATGGCCAGGCACCAACTTTGAAGCACCACCACCTGATCATTCCTCATCAGCAGCTAGCTAGACACTCAAACTACATATTCTATAACCTCAGCATCAGCAGCAGCTACACACCGAAAGAAACCTCCAAGATCAAAATGCACTAAGCTAGCTAGACACTGAAACTACATATTCTGATCCTGCATAATTAAAGGGAAATCATGCTACCAAACTGAACATACTAACAGAACGGAGTATGCATGGTTCCAAAAAAAAAAGAACATTTGACATTAAGAATAAGAATTTGTTAACTGACATTTAGAGAGCAAAATCTGTAGATTTCTGAACATTTGTAAATTTTGACTATTTAGAGTGCAAAAAACTGAACATTTGTTGACTAACATTTGTTTCAACTGAATAGTCTGACCGAAGTAGCATTTGCTTCAATTTACTTATTTGACCAAATGTTCAGACAACTTATAAGCCTGACCAAGAACTTGCAATACTGAAAGATCAATCCAAGAAGATGGCATCAATCTACACCTATACGCCTGACCATGTGTTAAATTATTCAGAGATCCATGTTCTATCTCCAGGATAATGCAAACTGAAAAGTGTTAAAAAGACCATGTGTGCTACAGATTCATGCATAGTAGTGTCATGGTGTGCTACAGATTCATGCATAATTTGGAAGAATACACTATCATCAAAGGTCAGCGCAGCACATTCAGGCTAATTTGAGAAAGAATTATCAGCACATTCAGGCACATGGCAGCACATTCATGTTTCTGTGCCTTTTCTCAGTTTCAGCAGAATTTTATTTTTTTTGTTTTTGCGGAAAGTTTCAGTACAACTTGACTGAATGAAAGAACTGGAACATCTATCCGAACTATACAAAATTCAAGTGACAATTTCAAAGGGCACACACTGTCTTACCCTGCGGCGGGATTAGTAGAACTTGACTGAATTTGACTGAATGAAAGAACATGACTGAATGAAAGAACTTGACTAAATGAAAGAACTGGATCACCGTGCGCTGCCGCATCTGCTCGCCCCCAACATTAATAAGACCAGAATCGTGCTGAGTGCAACGGAAGCAAACCACGGAGTTGTTGGACAAAATAATCTCAAACAAAATGAAAGCTGACAAGGGAGGAGAGGACCTGCGTCATGTTGTTGTGCTTCTTGAGTAGGGAGGTGACGAGGGGGCCGAGGAGCAGGGACTCGAGGAGCATGCCCAGGGCGCCTTGGCGGCGAAATCCCCTTCCTCCTCCTTCGCGGACTGGCGCACGGTTGAGGCGGCGACCGGCGCGCGTACGCCCACGCGCACCCGAGGTCGCGCCGGCGCAGCACGAGCTACTGTTGCTTGCCCCGTGCCTCCTCCGGTGTCGGGGGCAACGAGGAGGACGTGTCGTCGCCGCGCGCAAGCAGGGGACGCAGCGGGACGAAGAAGAAACGATTTTGGGGGTGAAAGAGGGGATATTTGGGAGGCAGGCAAGGGGGGCAGGGGAGCTGCGCGAGGCAGGAGGGAGCGACGGAGGAGGACGCGCGGGAGAGCAGCACGGCGAAGCTGAGCAGGGGAGCTCCGGCGCGGGAGAGCAGGGAAGCAGCGCGGCGAATCTGAGCAGGGGAGCTCCGGCGTCCATGCGTCCGTGTCGGAGCGTCGATTGGAGACGATGAGGAGTGCGGTTTGTGTCGGGAGTTTGGGGAGGGGTTTTCTGCAAAAACGTCATGAGGACAACTTTTCCCGGACGGAGGGAGTAGTATCTAGTAAAAAAGGGGGGAAGTCCCTGTTAGATTTTTTTTAGTGCTAGTTAAATTTTACACCCCATGACATGTGGGTCCATTGACCCTGTTGACCAGTCAAAGTTTGACTGGTCAATCTTTTGACTGCACTGTTGACTAGACCCCTGGACCCCACCTGTCATACTAAGAGGCTAGTTACCCTCTGGGTACACATAGCAGTTTTCTCATTTAGTATTTCGAATTAAATTAAATCCAGAAATTTAGGAAATCATTTAAAACTTTGAAAAATCATATAAAATATTCCGTAACTCAGATGAAAATACTTTGTACATGAAAGTTGCTCAGAACGACGAGACGAATCCGGATACGTAGCCCGTTCGTCCGCCACACATCCCTAGCATAGCAAACTCGCAACTTTCCCCCTCTGGTTCATCTGTCCGAAAACGTGAAACACCGGGAATACTTTTCCGGTTGTTTTCCCCCTTCGTTGGTATCACCTCGTACCGCGTTAGGGCACACCTAGCACCGCATATTGCCCTCTTATGCTTTGTGATGTTTTGATTGCCCTGTTATTTATTGTGTTCCCCCTCCGTTACTTCTTTTCGGTAGACCCCGAGACCGCTGCCGATACCCCAGAGATCGACTACATCGACGATCACCCCTCCTTGCCAGAGCAACCAGGCAAGCCCCCCCCCCCCCCTTGATCACTAGATATCGCCTACTCTCCTCTATACTGCTTGCATTAGATTAGTGTAGTATGTTACTGCTTTCCGTTAATCCTATTCTGATGCATAGCCTGTCATTGTTGCTACAACTGTTGATACCTTACCTGCAATCCTAAATGCGTAGTATAGGATGCTAGATTATCATCAGTCGCCCTACACTCTTGTCCGTCTGCCATGCTATACAACTGGGCCGTGATCACTTCGGGAGGTGATCACGGGCATATACTATATACTTTACACTGTTACATTACCGGTGATATTGTTTGGAGATGGGGGCTGAAGGGGCAGGTGGCTCCATCCAGGTAGTGGTGGGCCTGAGTTCCCGATGGCCCCCGACTGTTACTTTGAGGCGGAGCGACAGGGCAGGTTGAGACCACCTAGGAGAGAGGTGGGCCTGGCCCTGGTCGGCGTCCGTGGTTATTTCAAAATAACATGCTTAACGAGATCTTGGTATTTGATCCGAGTCTGGCTACTGGCCTATACGCACTAACCATCTACGCGGGGACAGTTATGTGCACTCGACGTCGTGGTATCAGCCGAAGCCTTCGTGACGTCAGCGACTGAGCGGCACGCGCCGGGTTGGACTGGAACGCCTACTCTTGTATAAGGGAGGCTAGGTCTGCTCACCGGTCGCGTTCGCAACGTACAGGTGTGCAAAGGGCGACGGGCCCAGACCCCTGCGCCATAGGATTTAGACCGACGTGCTGACCTCTCTGTTGTGCCTAGGTAGGGCTACGACGTGTTGATCTTTCGAGGCCGGGCCTGACCCAGAAAAGTGTGTCCGGCCAAATGGGATCGAGCGTGTTGGGTTATGTGGTGCACCCCTGCAGGGAAGTTAATGTATTCGAATAGCCGTGATCTTCGGTAACAGGAAGACTTGGAGTTGTACCTTGACCTTATGACAACTAGAACCGGATACTTAATAAAACACACCCTTCCAAGTGCCAGATACAACCGGTGATCGCTCTCTCACAGGGCGATGAGGGAGGATCATCGGTTAGGGTTATGCTATGCGATGTTACTTGGTGAACTTACCATCTACTCTCTTCTCCTGCTGCAACATGGAGGTTATCAGAAACGTAGTCTTCGAAAGGACTAGCTATCCCCCTCTTATTCTGGCTTTCTGCAGTTCAATCCACATATGATACCCTTATCCCATTTGATACCAATGCATACATATGTAGTGTAGCTCCTTGCTTGCGAGTATTTTGGATGAGTACTCACGGTTGCTTTGCTCCCCCTATTCCCCCTTTCTATACCCGATTGCTGTGACCAGATGATGGAGCCCAGGAGCCAGACGCCACCGTCGACGACGACTCCTACTACACTGGAGGTGCCTACTACTACGTGCAGCCCGCTGACGACGACCAGGGATAGTTTAGGAGGATCCTAGGCAGGAGGCCTGCGCCTCTTTCGATCTGTATCCCAGTTTGTACTAGTCTTCTTAAAGAAAACTTGTTTAACTTATGTCTGTACTTAGATATTGTTGCTTCCGCTGACTCGTCTATGATCGAGCTCTTGTATTCGAGCCCTCGAGGCCCCTTGCTTGTAATATGATGCTTGTATGACTTATTTTATTTGTAGAGTTGTGTTGTGATATCTTTCCGTGAGTCCCTGATCTTGATCGTACACGTTTGCGTGTATGATTAGTATACGATTGAATCGGGGGCGTCACATAAGTATTGCACATCTAAATCCTATGGCATTGATCTTATGCGGAGATTCGTGTGATAATTTTCTTTTGCCTTTTTCTTTTCCTTTCTATACTTGATTGTATCACTTAGATGTGCAATAACTATAACACATTTAGATGTGCCCTAGACAAACCCTAAAATTCTTAAATACCCCGGTGAGGAAAACAGAAAATCTGATATATGGTCTTGTGTTGACATTTGGATTTTATGTGCACTATAAGTGACACAGGGAAGCTATTTTTAAGACTCGCATATCTTAAAGATTACGCTGAACCACTCAGAATCCTTGAATGCATCAAGTTGAGGTAAGTGACTCTTCCCATCCATTGACTAGACTATTAAGGTATTCCACGGTTTAAAAGACATATCTACATGATGGTCTTAAGTGTGTGCTTTATTCACATGAAACCATTGGCTCATTATCCTGACATCGATTTCAAGTAAATCGAATGGATAACATTGCAGAATTCTCCTTGAGTGCCTTCTCTATGAACCTTAGATTAAAGTTTAGCAATTTGTCCTAATGTTTAGACTTAAAATGATTTGATAGAATCCTATTCAAAGAGTTAAGCTCATTGCATTATCTTTACTTTAAAACTGTAACTTACCAACTTTACGTTGGAGTCATGCCGTTTTAACATATTAGAGCAAGAGTGTTCTCCAACGACGTCTTTCCCCCTTTAATACTCCGGCCGGATGGATTAAGTTAGATAACATCTCACTTGTTACGGCTACGCTACTAGTTGTCCACTACTACTCGGCAGCAGCCATCCAGCGTCCCGTGCAACATTTCGGTTACATATACTAGCCACTAGCATTACTCAAAATCTCCGAAGGATCCAATTCGCAGCTCAGTGAGCGGGCGGCGTCTCCCTCGCATCGCAGCCGGTCGCCGATCGAACGCCGCCGACTCCATCCGCGCCAGCTAGTCCCTCGGCCGCGCCAGCCAGAGGGAGCTCAGCGCGCGGAGCCGGGAGAAGTAGTCGCTGATGACGAGCAGCGCGCGGGCGGCCTGCCGGGTCGTCAGGATGCGGTGCATCTGCTGCAGGGTCTGCTGCCTCAGGAGGTCGCCCTGCCGGAGGAAGTTCTCCAGCGTGCTCAGCTTCCCCATGGCGATGGCCATCTGCCCCATGTAGTTGGTCACGTTGGCGGCGCCGGCCAGCGGCCCGGCCCCCGCCGCCGCGGCCAGCGTCTCGGACAGCGCCTGCTGCAGGGCCTCCATCCCCTGCGACAGCGCGTCCTCCGCCTGCTGCGACGACTGCTGCAGGTTGCAGATGCCCATCAGCTGCTGGTCCGTCAGCGGCTCCAGGTGGCTGGCCAGTACCTGAACGTGTCATCGTCCCAGATTATCCATGGATGTCGTATCAAGGTCCCTCAAGGTCTAGGTGGCAATGAAGGCTGCTGGCTGGAGTACCTACCTTGAGGATCTCCGACGAGCGGAACCCGCCGAGCCACATGAAGAACCGCTCGGCGGGGCTCATCCACATGCCCGACAGGACGTGGAACACGTCGGACTTGGTCGCCAGGTTCTTGAGCCTGAAGAACTCGTCGTAGTGCAGCAGCACGAACTCGACGAGGATGCGCAGCTCGTCGTCGCCCATGTCCGCGATCACGGCCACCCTCAGGTTGTTGATGTGGCGCTGGTGGTCGTCGAGCCACCGCGCATACTCCAAATCGAACGCCAAGGCGCCTGCAACACCACATTTTCTTCAGTTAAAATGGAGAAACAAAGCTACTACTGATCTGTCAACATATGTTACATATCAAATTTGAAGCAGAGGTACCAACATTACAGAACTGCGCTGCAGAATCACTAGTGCAACAGCATGTTCAAACTAGTAGCATGGGAATAAATAGATTGCGTGATGAATAAAAATGTGAGCACTGGAAATATCATTTACCTCGGCTTGAGCAGTCACCGGAGCCACCACCGGCAATGAAGATTCCCTGTGATAAATGCCCAGGTGATCAATCAATGACCATTGACCACAGACCGGTGTTAAAAATGCAGACTGGCATCCAAGGATTTACCTGCTGCCTTGCCCTCTGAAGCTCTTGCTCAAGGTGCGTCAGCTTGGATCGGCTGCTTTCCAGCTGCGCTAGGTAAGCCTTCAAACCGGAAAAGAAAAGGCTTAAATCGTCACGTTCGTGCATATAAAGGCCAGAAGAACAAATTACATGAAACGATGCAGAGTGTTGTACTCCATGTAAATCAGCATAGCAAAACCAAGACTCCCTCTAACAGGAATATTTACGAAGCTTATTGTGCTACAAATAGGTACTCCCTTCGTTCCGAATTACTTGTTTTGGATTTGTCTAGATACATGTATCTAGACTCATTTTAGTGTTAGATACCTCCGTATCTAGACAAATCTAAGACAAGTAATTCGGAACGGAGGGAGTAATCAATAAAGTCAAAACACAAGGAGAACTACTATGATACTACTAAGATGAGCAAATTCAGAATGTGACGCTAGCTTTCCAAGAAAGATGCTTCTACTATGATACTACTAGTATTCTTGCATCCTTCAAGTAGAAATGGTGGTGCCCACATTGACCATAAGAATATACTAATTGGAGTAGTAGTAGTACTACTAGTACTATATGCTTAGGAAAATCCCTTCAAAAAATGCTTACGAAATATAGTTCATATGCCGGAAAAGGAAAACACATAGGAATGAATGGCATGCAAGATTTGCATATAAACAAGCAGCCCTACTGTGAGTGGCAACCAAATGAATCCACGGATCACTTGGCCGCCGTTTTCTATTCGACAGGAACAAATGAATCAGACTACATAATGGGAGGGATCAGCTCACCTTCTTCCTGATGCGGCTTTTCCGGGCCGCCTCGCGGTTCTGTGCAAGCCTCCGTGCGGTCTGCAAATCACAGTCGCTCATACGTAAGAATTACAACCACATTTGCTACCTACAAGATCATATTTCATCGAGCATCCGATTCATGTATATGTATGGTATTGGTACCTTCTCATCTCCTGTTCTTTCAGAGGAATCGACACACCCCACCCGTCGTTGGGAATGCGCCCCTCCGCCGGCGCCACCACCGCCCTGTCAACAACAGCAGTAAACCGCATTACATGGCGAGTAGGGCGAGTTAACTGACCAAGAGCGAGAGGATATGAAAGGAGCGGGCACCATCAGGGCGTGGTGCTTGTCGCCGCTGTCGTCGAGGTCCGTGGAGGTCTCGGTGAGCGGGCTGGTGACGACGATGCCGGAGAGGGAGTCGCCCCAGTTCTCGAGCTGCTGCACGGCCGCCCTCGGCGTGCAGAACCGGCCCTCCGCCGCCGCAAATGCCATTCCCGGCGTCGCCATGCCCAACGACCCCACTACTCCATGCTGCCACAATAATAGTCAAACACAAGATTGAAGAATCTGGACACGCCGGAGTTCACCAAAGCCAGAACCCCAGAAATGCTCGCAAGAAACCCACTCACCGGACTGGCGAGCGACGGGAAGTTGGCGACGGTGACGTTGCTGGAGGACTTGGAGCTGGGGTTGGGGCCTTCATAGTCACAGGGCCAAGCAAACGCATACATCAGGACGCGCAGGCATGGATCCAAGAGCAGGTCGAGGAGCAGGGTGAATAGTTCTTGGAATGCAAGCGGCAGTGCCGCGGGCGCCCCTTTCCGAAGGAAAATAAAGAAGCGGCGCTACTCACTGCGGGGGTGGTGGAGGAGCTCGGGGGGGAGCTGCGCGGCGCCATCTCCGATGTGGTGGTGGTATCCAGCCGTGACGCCACGCTCCGCCCTGCAAGCAGCACGAGGGGCGCGGCCACGGACGCGCGCAAGGCAACAAAGGGTTAGCGCGCGGGGCGGGCCGGTCCAAGGGAGAAGACAGAGCTCGCAGCGCAAGAGAACAAAGGACGAGCCGAGCTTGGGTGGCCACTGGCAATAGTATAACTGCGCTACCGGACATGGGCGATCGCTTTCTCCGCTACTGTAGCCGCGTGGGTCGGGTTACCTGAAGACGTGGAAAGGCCCAGGGTGGTGATGCATCGGGGGCCGGAGGAGGCAGGGTCGACGACGAGGACGAGGACCACCGTCACCGCCGCCGCCGCCGGGAGCAAGCTGGGAGATGGATGGGGACTCGGACTGTTGCAACTGTTGCGTGGGCGTGGCGCGTGGTCATGGTGTGTCATGCGCATTGCCACTTATAATGGCGGGACGAGGAGGAGGAGGCGGGATTGGAAGGCCGTGGGAGAATTGAAGGGGGGTAGGATCGGATGGAAATGAAAAGATATGATGATGATCCGGACGTGTCCATCGGTGCATGTCAGAGGGATCCATCTGTCCATCCATCGGTCCAGTCTTTGGGTTCCGTCGGAGATCAGGCGTCAATCAGCCGAGATGGCTGGGCAGGCAGGCAGCGCTATGGTGTAAGCTTTTGTATGCGAGCGCGTTTGCGTGTGCAGGGGGCTCCCGGGCACATGCGTCCATGGATGGGGCAGTGTAAAGGCTGTGGCCATCTTGAACTGAGGCCGTCGTACGCCTGTAGCTAGTATTACGCCTATGCGTTGATGGTGACGGTAGTGGTAGGGGCAGGATTATAATAGGTTTGTAGCCATTGTTGTTTGGTCCTAGGTAGGGTGTAGCACTGTTGTAACTTCAGTTCTTCTTTGACTAGAACACAGTACGGCAGTGAGCACAATGAAAAGTGGGAGGGGGCACGAGAGGGCACCCCTGAACCCATGGGCATTTCCACCCATTTTTTAAAAAAATGCATTTTAAGCATGTTTTAAAATATTAAAGAATTCAAAAGAAAATATCATGCATACATGTTCGTAAATGTGTGTACACGACACAAAGTTTTATAAAAAAAATTATTTTATTTTGTGTTCGTAAAAAAAGACAAATTCCAGTGCTTCTAAATAGTGTTTCACAACATAATTTTTTGTATGTGAAACTTTATGCATGCACAGAGAACATGGAGACGTACCCATGCAACTTTTTTCAGATTTTTTTAGCAGTTAGAAATTAGTTTTTTTTAAAGTGGGTTCATATGTACCCGGTTCATTCATGCACTTCTTGAGGGGGTATATTTTTTTCTTTTCTTTTGCGAGAAAACTTTTGATCTACTCATCTTCAATCATGATAGTACAACGAACAATAGAAATAATAAAAATTACATTCAGATCCGTAGACCACCTAACGACAAGTACAAGCACTGAAGCAAGCCGAAGACGCGCAACTGTTATCGCTCCTCCCTCTCGGGAGCCGGGCAAAACTTGTTGTAGTAGACAGTCGAGAAGTCGTCATGCTAAGGCCTCATATGACCAACGCAAAAGAACATCAACCACCACCGAAGAAGAGTAGCGTAGATCAAAAGGATCCAACCTGAAAACACTCGAACATAGACGAATGACGACCAGGTCCGAGCAAATCCATCAAAGACATATTCGCTAGAGACACATATCCACACGCCCACCGACGATGCTAGATGCACCACCGGAACGGGGGCCTAGGCGGGGGAAAACTTATTCCATCTTCAGGGAGCCACTGTCGTCTCGCCTTCCTGAGCAGGACACAAAGCCTAACAAAACTCAAAGAAAGATATAAAAACAGAGCCCTCCCACCAGCAAGGGTCGGGATCCACTCCGCTCCCATGGCCCTAAGGCCACCAGAGATGAGGCGGACCGGCGGCGATGCCGGCAGGAGGCAGAGAAACCCTAGCTTTAGGGGAGGGGGCACTTCAACTATTCTACTAACCAAAATAGGTTAGTTGCAACTCGTACTCCGGGCATATACATTATCTTTCTTTCAAAACCAAATTGAGGGCATCTCTAATGCTGACCCTCAAATTTGCTTCGACGTCTCTCCGCAGACAGGGGACCATTCCGCAGATACTGATGTCGGAAATCACCGTCCAACGTTGCCCGCATACATTTCAACCATTATTGGAATTAAGCAAACAAAATTTATGCAAACCGACCGGATTTTCATATAAACAGGAAGAGATTCATGCAAACACAGCAGCTTGAGCAACTAATCGGCCGCCGATTATCAGCCTGCCAAGCTTGGCTTCAGGCAGAGGGGAAGAGCGGTGGCCTTCCTGGGACCCGAGCGATGATGACCTACCATGCACTACTCTTCCTCGCCGAAAGGATCGATATGGTTGACTAGAGGGGGGGGGGGTGAATAGGCAACTAACAATTTTTAGCTTTTCTTTAACAATTTAAACTTTGCATCAAAGTAGGTTATCTAGATATGCAACTAGGTGAGCAACCTATATGATGCAACAAGGATAGGAACACAAGCAAGCAAGTGATATGATACAAATAAGCTTGCACAAGTAAAGGCACGAGATAACCAAGAGTGGAGACGGTGGAGACGAGGATGTGTTGCCGAAGTTCCTTCCCTTTGAGAGGAAGTACGTCTCCGTTGGAGCGGTGTGGAGGCACAATGCTCCCCAAGAAGCCACTAGGGCCACCGTATTCTCCTCACGCCCTCACACAATGCGAGATGCCGTGATTCCACTATTGGTGTCCTTGAAGGCGGCGACCGAACCTTTACAAACAAGGTTGGGGCTCTCTCCACAACTTAATTGGAGGCTCCCAACGAAACCACAAAGCTTCACCACAATGGAATATGGCTCCGAGGTGACCTCAACCGTCTAGGGTGCTCAAACACCCAAGAGTAACAAAATCCACACAAGTATGGGGGAAGCAAATATCCTTTGATGGAAGTGTAGATCTACGTCTCCTCCTTCAATCCCTAGCAAATCAACAAGTTTGAGTGGCTAGAGAGAGAGATCGGGCAAGAGAGCTTGAAGTGCATTAATGGTGGAGTGAGAGAGGTCAAAGGTAAGAGTGGTAGGTGGGAGAAGCTCCATTATAAAGCAACCCTAGATTCCAAGCGTCACAGCGTTTTTTGCACTGCAGCGGTACAACCGGTCCTCGTCCCGGTACAACCGGGACTCACGGTGTATCTGCAGAACCCTACCAAGCGGTACAACCGGACCTGCGGGCGGTAGTACCGGCTAAGAAAAATAACCGGACTAACCGCCTAGCCACTGCACAACCACCACATCAAAACAGGAGCTTGACCGGTACTTGGGCGGTGCCTGGCCGGAACAACCGCATGGCCTTGAGCTCTTGGGCGGCTAAGTTCTGAGCGGAAGAACCGCTCGGACCACCGGTGGTACCGGTCATCGAGGAACGACCGGACCAACCGGGTCACTACCGCCCAAGAACCGCATCAAAACAGAAGCGCGAGCGGTACTTGAGCGGTGCATGGACGGAACCACCGCCTCAGCTTTTGCAGAGCATGGTGGCGGTACCACCGCTCGGGGGCAGCGGTACAACCGCTCGAGCAAAGCTGATGAGCGATAAGACCCAGCGGTACAACCGCTCCAGAGAGCGGTACAACCGCTGGGCAGAAACGGTGAACATGAATAGATAGGGGAAGAGACAAGGAAAACTATCTCTCTCACACACCTGAGAAAGACAAAGGAGGGGTGATGAAGGTGTACGTGAAAAGATTCCCCCAGTTCTTTCTAATGAAGATTCCCTCTTGATAGTACGGGTTGCCTACGACCAAAGAGATAAAAAGCATAGGGGAATAGCTTTCCGATGTAGGCCTAAGCGTCAAGAACCTGAAACATTCAGCACAGGATTAGACCAACAAAGGGTTGTCATCATCATCCAAAACATAAAGTAGGAAAATGCCCTTTCAATCTCCCCATTTTTGGTGGATGATGACAACAACATGATTTGCAAGAGAGAAGACTATGAAATCTAGACAGAACTCCCCCGGGATGTGTGCCCCAATAAGAACATGCTGTAAGAAAGCATGGGCACACTTTCAGGGCTAGACTCCCCCTAGATTTTATAGACTCACCACTCTAAGCACATAATATGGGAGACAACATAACGGATAGATAGCAATAATAACAATAATAATAACCAAAATAACCGACGAACTAATAGCAATAATAGGAGTAGCATAAGTCTCACACACAGCAAGAAACCACGAACATGGTTCAACACTAAAGAGAAACACGAGGAAACGAGAAACCCAACCCATGCAAATCCCGAGACCTATAGAACCCTCTCCCCCTTTGGCTTCAAGACACCAAAAAGGAAAAGAGCGAAGCTAGCATCCCAAAGCTCAGTAGTCCTCCTATGACTCCTCGGTCGCATCTGGATCCTCATCAGCAGAGTCGTCATCGTCGTCGGGATCGGATTCCTCCATGGCATTGTCAGCAGCAGCAAAAGAGGTGGATGGTTGGGGAGGAGCCTCATCATCAGACCTGGTGCTGTGGGTTGAAATCCAACGCTCCTCTGGGGTGATGCTCTTCTCAGAGCCACTCTGTACCGGCATATTGAGGTGCTTCATCATTGCAATTTGGCGACGCCGTGCAAGCTTCTCATTGACATGTGCCTCATACATCTTCTTCTGGATGTCAGCCTGGAGACAAAAGGTCTTCTTCACCTTGGCAGTGAGCTTGGCTACCCAAGAGGGCTTGGCCCCTGGCTCCATCTCAAAGTCCTCATCGTCAGAAGTGGCATAGACATACTCAGGAGCATTGGCAGGGAAGGGGGGCTCGGCGTGCTTCTTCTTCTTAAGAAGCTTGACCTCATGAACAGTGAGATTGTTTGGAGATGTGAGGAGCTCTCCAGGACAACGAACAACCCACACAGAGTTCAGAAAGCACATGACAAACGGAGCGTAGATTGGGACCTTACGGTAGATGACCATGTTGTACATTTCATGGCACAACCAATTTGACACATCAAACATTGCACCAGTCCCCACCATGGTCTTCATAGCAACCATCAAGTCAACCAGATAGCCATGAATCTCATCTTGGTTGCCCACCTTGGGCAAGAGCACATTATGGAACACTCGGTGCATGATGTCATAGACCTTCTCCAAATCCTTGAATTCTCCAATAATCCCATGACCCCGAATGTGTAGAGGGGCAAGCTTCTCCTTAGGCATGGACTCATGATGGTCATGAGGACGAATGCCACCCCTTCCTTCCAGACCGGTATCATCATACCCAATAGCATTGCAGAAAGCCCTCCAGGGAACTTGAAAGAGCTCATCACGACACATGAAAGTGAGAGTGCGTGCATCATCTTCTCCAAAGTGAACCGTGGCATAGAACTGATGGACGAGTTGAATATCAAAGTCACAGTTGACTGACATGAGCTTGACAAGATCAAATTTCTCGCAGAGAGCCAATGCCTCACCAAAATACTCCAAGTTGCTCCTCCAATGGTCAAGATCGATGGTCCACTGCTTGGCATACCTGTTCTTGTTGTGCTCAAAGAGTTCATGTACAATTCGTACTTGCATCTCATTCCGGAACTAAACAGTGGTCCAACGAGGAGCAATGGGAACCTCATAAGGATTCTTCGAGCGGTAGGCTTCCCAATCCTTGGCTTTCCAGCGATGCAACGGCAGTACCACACGTTGCTTTGCAGCGGCAGACTTTTCACGGCGAGTGGGCTTGGTGGGAATCACAACCTCTTCTTCGTCATCAGACACAACCGGACGCAAGGTCTGTCGTGCCCTCTTCTTGGTCTTGCGAGGAGCAGAGAGAGAACTAGAGCCACCTGAACACACGCACAAGGAGAACACAAGAGACCCAACAAAGATGAGAGGATTGCACACACAAAGAAGAAAATATATATTGCACAAACTTTAAAAAATGAAACATGGCTACTTGGTGCAGATAACCCGGTTGAACCGGTTCTCCTACCGGTAGTACCGCTCCAGCGGTTGTACCGCCCGCAGAGGCGGTAGAACCGCTGGACAGTGGTACTACGGATAGAGACTAGATTGAACCGCGAAATATGAATCATACTAGCCATATTCTACTTTCAAAGACATGCAATCTAAGCAGGAGGCAAAAAGTGATCTCTTCCACCCAATAGTTTAATCAATAAACGCGGAATGTCAAGTAATGCCCTAGAACAAAGGGAACAAACCCTAGAACGAAGAACGAAGGACAAGGGGCATTACCGGCATCCATGGGAAGAGATCGGAAATGAGGAGGCCTCCTAGGAGAGGATCCACGAAGACCCCACGGATCCGAAGCGCGAGAAGCACTCCGGGGTAGAGGCAATGGCGGCCGGTGTCTAGGGCACGAGATGGGAAGGGCTGGGGAAGGAAGAAAAGAAATCCCCACCAGCCCCGAGGGGTATATATAGACCCAAAGCCGCACGACGGTTGTATCGCTCCAGGGAGCGGTTGTACCGCTGCCTGGTACGAGCCAGTGGTTACGGGCGGTACTTCCGTTGCCAAGAGGCAGCGGTAGTATCGCTGTAACCAACCGGTAGAACCGGTCAGACGAGCACCCCAGTGGTTGAGCGGTGGAACCGCTCAGCTACCGCTGGGAGACCGACTGGAGAGCACCAACGTTGAACCGCCTGTGACCCCGGTTGTACCGCCCGGACACCATCACCAAAGCCAAGGTCAAGAGTGTGCAACGAGACTAGAAGGCTTGAGGAAGGGAAGGCTTGGGATAGAGAAGGCACGGGGAAAAAGGTGGGTCTCCAAGAAAAAACAAAAGTAGAAACACCCTTGGAGACCCCAACACCTAGCGCCTAGGAAAGCAAACTGAGGCACGAACAAGAAAAACTAATACAAGGCACAAACACTAACAAGGGGGTCATAGGCCGTAGCCCCCTATGTATGAGTCAATTGGTATGGCACCACGAAGAATTATCCTTGGGCCCATGACCAAAACTCGTCTTTAAAGCACAAGTACCATCAAACATGGCTAATGTGAAAGACTTGATCAATTTATGCATAATGGGGGGAAGGAGAGTTCATTGAGAGAACAACACTCCCCTATGTCCATGCCTACATCTAAACAAGACAACAAGTTGAGTATGGTGGGGTGTGCAAGGGTTCAAGCAACATTGCTCGAATCAATGATATTTAGCTCATGCCTTAACTCGCGAAATCTTGCTTCATCCAAGGGCCTCATGAAAATATCTACAACGTTATCATGAGTGTTGACATAGTTGAGCTTGATCTCTCCTCGCCTAATGTGCTCCCGGATGAAGTGATACCGGATCTCAATATGCTTTGTCTTGAAGTGTTGCACCGGGTTGAGAGAGATCTTGATGGCACTTTCATTGTCACACCAAAGAGGCACTTTGTCACAAACGACACCGTAATCCTTTAAAGTTTGCCTCATCCATAAGAGTTGTGCACAACTACTACCGGCCGCCACATACTCCGCTTCGGTGGACGAGAGAGACACACAACTTTGCTTTTTGGAAGACCAACTTACCAAAGAGCAACCAAGGAATTGGCACCCTCCGAAAGTGGACTTCCTATACACTTTGTCTCCCGCCCAATCAGAATCCGAATACCCTACAAGCTTGAAGTTTCCTCCTCTTGGGTACCATAAGCCAAAGTTTGGGGTATGAGCCACATATCGAAATATTCGTTTGACCGCCACATAGTGACTTTCCTTAGGTGCGGCTTGAAACCGTGCACAAATTCCCACACTCAACATGATATCCGGTCTAGATGCACAAAGGTAAAGCAAGGATCCAATCATGGAGTGTAAGTGCATCTAGTGCCACCCCTAGTTGGTTTTGGAGTATTGATGACAAACCTAGTTGAGGGACTAATGTGTTTGTGAGAATTGCAGGATAACACAGGTAGAAGTCCCTCATTGATTCAGTTTTCCTACCAGAGATGACCCCTAAAAATGTATGAAGACATTGATGTCAAAGGTGGTATATGAAGATATTCACATTGAAGACTATGACAAGAGAAGACATCGCATGAAGCCTATGGAGCTCTGTAACACCCCGGATATAACTTTCCCAATTTGTACTCCAACTCTTGCCGTTTCCAGCGTTAAGTTATATTTATTTTCTCGGGTTCGGGTTTTTGTCTCCGTGTGTTGTTTTCTTTTTCATGCATCTCATATCATGTCATCATGTGCATTGCATTTGCATACATGTTCATCTCATGCATTCGAGCATTTTCCCCGTTGTCCGTTTTGCATTCCGGCGCTTCGTTCTCCTCCGGTGGTCATTTCTAGCTTTCTTTCGTGTGTGGGGATTCAACATTTCCGGATTGGACCCAGACTTGTCATGTGGCCTTGGTTTACTACCGGTAGACCGCCTGTCAAGTTTCGTGTCATTTGGACTTCGTTTGATACTCCAACGGTTAACCGAGGAACCGAAAAGGCCTCGTGTGTTGCAGCCCAACACCCCTTCAATTTGGTCCAAAACCCACCAAACTCTGCTCCATGTCCTAGAGCGTTCGATCACGATTGCGTGGCCAAAAACCGCACCTCATTTGGACTCTCCTAGCTCCACTTATGTCTATAAATAGACCCCTCCGTTTTCTTCTTCTTCTTCCCCCCGAAACCCTAGATCCGCCACCTCGCGCGCGCCGGACACAAGTCCCACCGACGGACTTTGTCTGCCCCGACGTCCGCCGACACATGGCGCCCCCTCATTCGCCCCGCGCCTCAGGTCCACATCGCCGCCGCCACCAGCCCGCGGGGCCCGGGACGGGCCCTCCCCGGCCCAC
>NC_057812.1:175002561-175011008 GCF_018294505.1 Triticum aestivum
GAAATGGGCTACTTTGGAAAGACGATCGACCACGACGAAAATAGCATTATTCCCTCTCTTGGTCCTGGGAAAACCGGTAATGAAATCCATACCAATTTTATCCCATTTCCATTCAGGAATAGCTAAGGGTTGAAGGGTGCCAGCAGGCCGTTGGTGCTCTGCTTTTACACGACGACAGACGTCGCAATTTGCAATATACTGAGCAATTTCTCTCTTCATCCTAGTCCACCAGAACCTCTGGCGTAGGTCCTGATACATCTTAGTACTACCGGGATGAATAGTGAGAGGAGATTCATGAGCCTCCTTAAGGATCAACTGCCGTAGATGCTGGTTCTTGGGAACCACTAGACGGTTCTCAAAGTACACAACACCATGATCATTTGTGGAGAAACAACTAGCACCTCCGCTAGCAATGTTCTCCTTGATCTTAGCTATTCCCTTATCTCGCTTCTGGGCAGCAATGATTTGATCCGTAAGAGTAGGTTTCGCCACCAAGGTGGAAAGAAAACCTTGAGGAACAATGTGAAGGTTAAGCTTCCGAAATTCCTCATGGAGAAGCGGTTGACTTTGTTGTAACATCAGGTTGTTACAATAAGATTTACGACTTAGCACATCAGCCATGACGTTGGCTTTCCCTGGGGTGTAGGTTATCCCTAAATCGAAGTCTGTGATCAATTCAACCCAACGTCTTTGCCTGAGATTCAAATCCGGTTGGGTGAAGATGTACTTCAGACTTTGGTGATCAGTGAATATTTCGCAACGGTTACCGAGGAGGTAATGTCGCCAGGTCTTAAGTGCATAGACTACGGCTGCAAGCTCTAGATCATGAGTAGGATAATTCTCCTCATGTGGGTGCAATTGCCGTGAAGCGTAGGCAATTACGTGTCGATCTTGCATGAGAATGCAACCTAGTCCTTGTTGCGAGGCGTCGCAGTAGATAACAAAATCCTTGGAGAAGTCTGGCGGTACCAGTACGGGAGCAGAGGTCAGGCGTCTTTTCAGTTCTTGAAAGTTGTGCTCACATTGTGGAGTCCACTCGAACTTCTTATCTTTCTTGAGGAGTTCGGTTAGAGGTTTGGCAACTTTGGAGAAGTTCTCGACAAAGCGACGACAATAGCTCGCTAAGCCTAGAAAACTCCGAACTTGCTTGACCGATTCAGGTGGAGTCCAATTAAGGACGGCTTGAACTCGCTCAGGGTTAACAGCAATACCTTTACCAGATATTACATGACCCAGATAGGTCACTTCTGGCAACCAGAATTCACATTTAGAAAATTTGGCATAAAGGCGATGCTCTCGAAGTTTCTGCAACACTAGCCTTAGATGTTCGGCATGTTCTTCCTCGTTCTTGGAGTAGATGAGTATATCATCGAGGTAAACTACAACGAATTTATCCAAATACTCCATGAAGATTGAGTTCATTAACCGAGAAAAGGTGGCTGGAGCGTTGGTTAAACCGAAGGACATGACGGTGTACTCGTATTGGCCATAACGAGTAACAAAGGCCGTTTTAGGGATGTCCCCGTTTCTGATTTTTATTTGATGGTAGCCCAACCTCAAATCCATCTTGGAGAAGACTGAGGATCCAGCGAGCTGATCGTACAGGTCGTTGATCCTGGGAAGCGGATATTTGTTCTTGATTGTGACCAAATTGACAGGTCGGTAATCTACAACCATCCGGTCCGTACCATCCTTCTTCTTGACGAATAGGACGGGGCAAGCCCACGGAGAAGAGCTAGGTCGGATGAAACCCTTTTTCAAGGACTCATCGAGTTGTTTCTTAAGCTCGGCTAGTTCTAGGGGTGCCATCTTATAAGGTCTTCTAGCAATCGGAACGGTTCCTGGAATGAGGTCTATTACGAACTCAACTTCCCTGTCAGGTGGGACACCTGGCAATTCCTCTGGAAAGACATCCGGGAAGTCACAGACTACCGGAACGTCCTCAAGGTCTGGCAAAGGGCTGGCGTTAAGAGAATATAATTGTCGCTTGGCTATTCGGGTCAAGACATTGACTATCTTTCCCGAAGGATGGGTGAGTTGAACAGTCCTAGAGAAGCAATCGATGTGGGCATGATGAGCCGACATCCAGTCCATACCCAGAATGATATTAATATCTGAAGATTTAAGGGCTATCAAAGACGCGAGGAAAACAAGTCTGTCGACTTGGATTTCATTTCCATAACTTACCCTAGAGGTCTGCCATCTAGAACCAGGGGTAGAAATTTCCATAGTGGATGGCATGTCACAGAATGCAACGTTATGCAAACGAGCATAACTTTCGGATATAAAAGAATGAGAGGCTCCTGTATCGAAAAGAACATATGCCGGGTGGCAATTAACAAGAAGCGTACCAAGAACGACGTTGGGATCCTCTTGAGCTTCTTCGGCAGAGATGCAGTTGACATGGCCACGTGAAGCGGTGACCGGCTTGGCGTGGAATATTTTTCCTGTCGGCTTGCCACGGCCAACAGCTTTAGTAGACTGGTTGGGGTTGGTCTGGGGACACTCACGCATATAGTGACCAGATTCCCCACACTTGAAACAAGTCACGGAACTGGTACGTGGAGTAGCATTGTTGGTTGGACCCCCATAGGGCTTGGCCGGTGCAGACTGTTGAACAGGGCGAGGCGCCTGGAAAGATGGCCTCAGTGTGAACCTGGGTGGCAGGGCGGTGTTGGGTACCCACACGCGGCGCTTCTGAGGACCAGCACCGGATGAGGAACCCATGTCACGGCCATGCTTGCGTGTTGCGTCATAGTCAGTCTGACCAGTTTCAGCACTGATGGCTTTGTTGACAAGTTTCTGAAAAGATGTGCACTCATGCAGATGGAGGTCACGGCGAAGCTCAGGACTAAGGCCCTTACGGAACCTTGCTTGCTTCTTGGCGTCAGTAGAAACTTCCTCGGTTGCATATCGTGCGAGATTACCGAACTCCCTGCTGTAAACATCCACAGAAAGTCGGCCTTGGGTGAAACTGCAAAATTCTTCACGTTTACGGTCCATGAGACCCTCCGGAATGTGATGTTCACGGAAAGCCTCGCTGAATTCAGCCCAAGTAGTGGCATGGCCCGCTGGGCGCATAGCTCCATAATTTTCCCACCATAGACTGGCGGGGCCTTCAAGATGATATGCAACAAAGGTGACCTTGTCAGCCTCCGCTACCAGCGCGGAACGCAGCTTGTGAGAGATACTGCGAAGCCAGTCATCAGCGTCGAGAGGCTCGACGGAGTGGTGGAATGTGGGTGGATGCAATTTGATAAAATCACTGAGTGACACCACGTTAGCCCTCTGATGGTGTGCTGTATTCTGTTCAATACGCTCCAGCAAACGGTTGGTCTCCCGCTTGTTTCTCTCAGCTTCCATCATAACCTCGGCTAGTGAAGGAGGATGAGGCAGATTTTCATTCCTGCCTTCACTGCCTTCGGCCTGCTCTTGAGAAGCAGGGTTAGCGCGCGTGTTGACCATCATAGGTAAACAAGACAATGATTTAGTCAGAATGATAAAATTCCGACATAGGATACAGAATGTAAGGAATAATTCGGAATGCAAGATGATCATCCGTATGACATGGTAAATACAGAAACTGCTTCTTTATTCCATCGTCATACACACCATACAGGGTTTAGTACAAGACCAAACAAAGTACTATTACGGTGAAAGAGGATTACATCTCATCGGAGGCATTCCAAGCTCCTATACATTATTTTTCTACACCTCCGGAAGGAGTACAAACTAGGTCATATCCCACGAGTCACGCGGGACGATAGACGACACAGCTAGTGCGAACTAGTGATACTACCACTAACTCAGACCGATCCGTAGTAGTCCTCGTAGAAGTCACCTCCATAGCCTGGGAGCTCAACATGATCATCCGGAAACAGACGATCTCGCGGAGCTTGTGGACCATAGGGGCTAGGATGAGGCCTTGGACCAACAGACGGTGGCCTGCGGGGACCGCGAGGTGGGGTGATGCCTCCTACATCACGCCAAACCATCACGTCTGGCAGAGCAGATCTCACAGGATAGAGATCGTGCATATCTGAAATTCCAGCTTGCACCGCCGGTGCGAACCGAGTCAAAGTGGCCCAGTGGTCAGCACGGGTATTGAAGAGCTCTAACCTCAAGGCCCGATTTTCACGGTCCTTATCCTCGAGCATCTCAGCAGTGGTGCGAGTCCGTGAATCCTCCTGAGTGGGGTCAGCATAAATAGCCTGGAGATACCCTTGTGCTCCCGGAAGTGATCCTGGCATATACCGGAAATCAGAGTCCCGAAATAGACCAGATCTGACTCGCATAATGGTCATCATAGAGTAGGCGGCGTCCTGCACAGCCATCTCAATAGTAACCCCGAGTCCATAGGAGCAGTGAAGAGGCTCGGTGGATCCAGGATAAGATGGAAATATCCTGACAGTGCAGAGATACTGGCTTTGATTAAAATCTCGGAATTGCTCTTCGACCGTGTACTCAGGATACCAACGGTATCCAGCCTCAGTCATTACCCTGACCAACTTGGCAGTATGGCCGGGTACATCTAGGCATCGAGTCAGGCGAACCACTTGATTGGGGTCGCGAGTGGCCATCTGAAAGCACAATCATAATGCAAAGGCATTAGAATTTCTAGCAAAATTTCGGCAGCATAACAGCTGTAAATGCTCAAGAAGGATTTTGAGACATTTGACAAAGGATTTCGTACACACTCAACATCATCATGTCAAAGTTCTGAATCCATTCTGACAACATAATGTGGTAGTAGAACTGAACTAGGCTTGTATCCCTCAAACTTATAAGGTACTACTGATTAGTAACACGTGATCCTGATAGAGAGAACAGATCCTAATTCCTTAACCCCCGGTGGAAGAATGGATTGACTCAGATCAGAATGTCATAAGATAAAGGAGTAAAAAGAGCCTTACGTTCCAACCGACAAACAATTCCCCTACATATAACTAAAGAATTTCTAGACTCAACATCGACCAGTCTGGCTTGGAGAACCTACAGGCAGTCCGGCTCTGATGCCAACGCTGTCAGGACCCCGACTCGATGTCACATCGATCTAGCCGGTAACACCTCATATCACTTTGCGGCCTCACGCACGGTATCCCCACGGGTGTCGCCTTACCTTCGCCCGGGACCGTTTGCGCCTTTTGGCTCACGTATATGATAGTGTCGCTAGCATCCATATGATAAAGAGCCCGGGCTGACATGACTAGTCGTAAACCCAAAGTGGCACAGACTTACAGGGACAGGCATCCATGACCCAGCTTCGAACGTGTCGGTCATCAGCAAGTGGGTCCGGGCTGTAGCACTGGGCTAGCAGGACTCCGGTAAACCGGGCTGTAGCGGGCTAACAGGACTCCGGTACTCAAAGCGTGACATTTCCCCGAAGGGACAGACACAGGAACGAAGAAGGACACATGCCGGCCAGCCTAAGTGTTCCAGAGAAGTAGCAAGCTACCATGGCTCAGCGGTAACACTAGGAGACATTTCCCGGTAAGAGAGGCTACTAAAGATAAACAACTAGATAGTCAGATCCCACACATACCAAGCATTTCAATCATACACACAATATGCCCGATATGTGCAAATACAACGAAGCATCACAACATGACTCTACGACACAAGTACTTTATTTAAGGCTCAGGGAGCCATACATAACATACACAAAGGTACGGGTCTCACGACCCAACATACAAGTCATACAGTCATACAAACCAGCAGCGGAAGTAACTTGTCTGAGTACAGACAACTAGTAAAATAAAAGAGGCTTGGAAAGCCTAGCTATACTACGTGGTCCTTCACAAGCTCAGGGTCACCACCTGGGTCTTTAGCCTACTCGTTGATGTCAACGTCTACATAGAACCCATCAGAAGGGGTTGCAGCGTCTTCTGTAAAAATGTAGATTATAGCAACATGAGTACAAAGGTACTCAGCAAGACTTACATCAGATCCTACATACATGCATATTATCAAGAAGGGTTGGTGGAGTTATTGCAGCAAGCCAGCTTTGACTCTTGGCTAGGCTATCCTACGATACTCCAACTTGAAATGGTTTTGCGCACACGAGTCCACTACTCACCACTTCAATACACTACTGAGGATCCACCTCCGTCTTCCTACGGAAGAGCCATCCTCGGCACTCACACTTATCTTGAGGCTTTTAGTAGTTTCCATTTACTTGTCTATGAACTGTATAGGCAACCAAGTAGTCCTTTACCGCGGACGCGGCTATTCGAATAGATCATGTTAACCCTGCAGGGGTGTACTTCTTCATACATGTTTCCACCACTTAGCGTCTGCACACGACATGTGCTCGGCAGACTTCAAGCGAAAGCCGACGTGGGTGTAGACCACGACCTACCTAAACACTTAAGCCTCTAGTCCAGGTTTATCGCCTATTCAGGTTCCATCCGCAGGGAGTCCGGCCGAGGTTTCCCATACAACCCCGAACGATGTGAACAGGGTTCCCGAGATACCTAACGGGTATTCGGTACACCCGGCCACGTACCTACCGCATCACAGCCCACCCCTACGGTCAGCGCTGTCCACGGCCTCCAGTAGGCTACAAACACCAGAAACTACTTGCAACTCCTGGACAGAGAGCTAGGGTGAATAAGAAGTCGAGCGGGGTCATATTTCAGGGCCCAATGCATGGTAGTAGCTGTGTCTTAAATCACACATACAGATCTCAGTGCTTAAGGTCGGCTTCAATGAAACAACCCACCATGTACTCCTACATGGCCTCTCATCGATACCTTTACCAAATCGTGTTCACCACACCACTCTCATTACCGACATAATCATTTCACTCTAGCCCATCACCCAGATGAACCAGACCTGACACGACTCTAAGCATAGCAGGCATAGCAAGGTAGGAACAACACATACATAGGGCTCAATCAACTCCTACACATGCTAGTGGGTTTCATCTAGTTACTGTGGCAATGACAAGTCATGCAGAGGAAATGGGTTCAGCTACCGTAGCACACAGCAGTTTGAATCGCGTTGTCTTAATGCAGTAAAAGAGAGCAGGAGCGAGAACATGGGATTGTATCGATATGATCAAATGGTTGGTTGCTTGCCTGATGGTTCAATGCACGGATACGGTTCTTCGTTAGGGTAATCACGGTACTCCTCGGAGGCAGAACCCGTCGCAAAGGACATCGATACACAACATCACCAAACAATGTGCAACAATATGATGCATGCATGAAACATGGCGATATGAGTGTGTTGGGCTAATGCAACTGAAACCAGAAGGATTTGAACAAATTTGAATCATAGATTCAAATTTCAAACTCAAACATGGCCTCTTAAAGTGCTTTTCCTTGTTCTGCTTGAAACATCAATTTAACTTGTTTGATCATGCATGAAAATAGTACAGATGGATAGATTGGATTTTTCTGATCATTTTTCATATATAATTTGTCCAATTTGGAGTTACAGAATAAAAGTTATGAATTTTTTAAGTTTAAATAATATTCTGGAATTTCCTGATTTAATTTAAATCCAGAAATATAATTATTGCGCCAGCATGACGTCAGCATGACGTCAGTGGTCAACTGCGGCTGGCTGAGGTCAAACCTGACGTGTGGGGCCCACACGTCAGTGACAGGGGGGTTAAACAGGGTTAAATTAATCCTAATTACTAATTAGTGGCGCTGGGGCCCACTAGTCAGTGTCAGGGGGTTAACTAACAGTGGTTAGCGCTAATCCTAATTAGCTACAGGGCTGGGCCCACCTGTCAGGGACTCAGGGGGGTTCCTGCCGTGGTCAAAGTGGGTCAAACCCACCGGCGACACGACGCCGGCGAGGCCCGAGACGGCGGCGCGATGCGGGATCGCGCTACAGGGCACGGGCGAGGCCGTTCTTGGGCTCGTTGGAGAGCTCTTGCTCCCGCGCATCGAACGGTGGCCGTGGCTGGGCCTGGGGTGGCCGGAGTCGACGGCGGCGAGCTCGGCTGCAGCCGCCGGAGTTCGGGTGCGGTCGGAGTCGGCGTTGCAGGGTGTTTGGGGAGGCGTCGGTGCGTGCTGCGTGCTCCTAGTGAGGCGTGGAGCACGATAGTGTGCTCGGTTGGGCGCTACGGTGACCGTGGCCACGACGGCGACATCGCCGGCGGCGTGGAGCTCTCGGCCAAGGTGGGGCTAAGGCCTAGAGGTCGAAAGAGACCAGGAGAGAAGGGGGAAACGACTCGGGGGCTCACCGCGGTTGCAGTGGGCGTCGAAGCGGGCTCGGAGACGCGCTGGAGACGGCGAATTCGACGACGATGATGGTCGGAGCCCGAAGAGGGGAACGGCGACGTGGCGGCGATGCAGGGCTTCCGGAGGCCCGTGGAGCGGTGGGGAGGAAGAGGGGGTTGTGGCGGAGCTTCTGAGCTAGTCGGGGGAGCGAGGGGTGGCCGGAGACGGCTGCTATGGCGAACGGCGGCGACGGTGGTGTTCGGCTGTGTG
>NC_057812.1:175011252-175038275 GCF_018294505.1 Triticum aestivum
AGGCGTGGCGTCGTCCAGGGGCATCGAGGCGAGGAGGGGAGGGCAGGCAGGCAGGGAGAGAGGTGGCGTGGCGCGGTGGCGCGCGCGCGCGCCGGCCACACTCCCCTCCCTCTGTCGGGACGAAGACGACAGAGGAGGGAGACGGGCTGGGCCGCCTGCTGGCTGGGCCGGCCAGCTGGCTGGGCTGCACAGGGAGGAGCCCAGGTAAGCTTCTCCCTTTTATTTTTTTTTCTGTTTTCTAATTTCTGACATTTGTTTTGATTTAAATAATATATTAAATCATTTATTTAACTTATGCCAATTTTTGCAGGGGCTAGATATATTATTCCAGAGCTCCTTTATAATTGGCATAATATTTGGACATATATTAATATATATAGAAATATATTTCCAATGCAAATATTTATGCATTAATTCCAAATGCCCAAAATAAATGTCCATGAGCCACTAAAAATATTGGTTTGATTATTATCTCTGCCCAATATTTTCAGAGAGCAACATGAGCATTTTCTTGGACCCTTTTGGAGAAATTTTTATTTGGGTCATTTTCAAAATGATTCTGAGGGTTTCACAGATCCCCATTTCAAGTTTCTGATGAAAGAGTAAACATGATGCAACACTCTAATGCATGACTAGCTAGGGTGTGTCACCATCGCTGTCTGTGTCGCTGCCAGCGGCGTCAGGGCCGTTCACCACACCACCCTCGTCGGCATCCACGATCACGCCATCATCGTCTGAAGTGAAGGCCCTGACAAGAGCATCCACATTGTCTTCCACCCAGTGCGCCAGGTCGTCTCGGACGGCCTGGGGGACTGGGGCGATGGCAGCGTCGAAATCGAAGTGGGGATCCATGTTTCGGAGATGGCTGAAGATGCGAGAAAAGGCGCGCCCGAGCTGGGCGCGGCTCCTCCCCTCCACCAACCTGTCGGCCCTGACCGACCGCGCCTCCAGCTGCGTCACCACGTCGGTGAAGAACTGAAGGTTGCCGGCATAGTTGACTATGTGCGGCTCGCTAACAGCCGCCTCGTAGATGTTGCCCAAGGTTGTGTTGGCTCTCTCCCGGAGTGTGGTGAGCATGGGGCCGTGCTCATGCTCCAGGATCCGCCGCTGACGTATCTCGTCCGCATTCTGGCGCGCGATGGCTTCAGCCTCCTCCACCCGATGGCGAAGAAGGAGCACCTCGGCCTGGGAGGTGGTTGACTCCCCTTGCGCTACTTCAAGGGCGTCCCGAAGAGCATCGGCCCGCCGCGTCGCTTCCTCCAGCTTGGCCCTCAAGGCAGCAGTCCTACCTTCAGCCTCGGACCGGATCAACCCCAGTCTCTCCTCGGACTCGCGCTCGAGGTCCAAGCGCGCCATCGCCACCCGGCGTCCGACCTCCTCCAGGACACGGGCTTCCCGTGCAGTGACATCATCCTCCGCCTGCATCACCAAGCGCTCCCTCGTCTCCAGATGCTCGTACTTGTGGGTACGTTCGGCGGCTTCCAGCGTCAGTGCCTCCTCACGCTTCTGGAGCTCTGCTGGGTCGCCAGAGGCCACCTTCATCGACACGAGGGCTGCCTCGCATAGCTCCACTTGCTCCTCCAGTGAGTGGCACCGGGCCAGGAGCTCCCGAGCCTGCTCCTCCGCCGCCTCTCGCCGCCGGTCAGCTTCCCGGGCCTCCTCAACAGCCCAAGATCGGGCCTCCCGAGAGGCCACCAGCGATGCCTTGGCCTCTTCGTCGTCAAGATCGCGCTGATGGCGCGCAAGGGCGATGGAGCCCTCCAGCTCACGCCTCTCTGCAGCCAGGCGCAGGCCCTCGGCCTCAAGGCGCGCGTCTTCATCAGCAAGCTCCTCACCAAGCAGGCTCACCGCGTCAGCCGCCCTTCGAAGGAATCCTTGGCGAAGAGCGCGACGCTCCCAGGCGCGCTCGAGCACGTCTTCCACACCATCATCTGCCCCAAGCAAGCGCCGGGGGCCATGTATCAGCACTACCCCTCCGGGCAGGGGGCTGGGGGCTGGCACCCTCGCGACGGCCGGGTACGCCATGCCAGAAGCCCGGCCTGGAGCCAGCCCGTCCCCAGATGAAGAGCGCAGGGAGCGCCTCAGCCAGTCGTAGTCCACAACCAGGCGAGAAGCCCACGGTAGGCTGGCTATGCCACGAGAAGGCCCGCGAAGGAGGATCGTGAGGTGCGCAGGGCCTCGATGCGCCTCGGGACGGTTTGCCTCTCCGATCGCCCTCACCACAAGGGCTCTGCTGCTCGGAGCGCTTAAGAACGGTAGAGGGAACGAAGCCAAGGGGGACGACACCTCAGCCATCTTCGCGAGCTCGGCTGGAAGCGGCCTGTGGAGCAAGGATCAGTAAAAGCAACAGAAGGATCGGGAGCTGGAAAGGAGAAGGCTTACTCATCAGTGGCGAAGTACTTCCTACGCTTTAGCAGGCGACAAGGGTAATCGTCGCCCAGGGCCTCCCTCTCTTCCGGAGGGCCTCAAAGTCCATGCGAAAGCGGCCCAAGAGTTGAGCGCAGGGATCAACCTGCGACGAGGACGAAGCGTCAAGGCGATCTGCGTCAAGGGCGCCTGCCTGATGCGCACTGCCAGTCGCCTCGCCAAGAGAAGCGACTGGAGCCTCAGGGGCCTCAGCCGCAGGCGCTGAGGGCACCTGCTTGCCGCCCTCAGCCTCAGCGGCACGGGCCCCAAGAGATGCTCCCTCATGAGCATCGCCTGGCGCTGTCACCTCACCGGGAGCCCCCTCGGCCTCTCGCACCTCACGCCCCCCTGCTCCGCCACCCGAGGAAGAGTCGCCTTGGCTGACTGGAAGGGCAGTCACCATCACTGGGTTCTCGCGAGGCCCCCGGAGGCCGGCGGGGCGCGGCCCCCACTCATCAAAGATAGGCATCTGATTCACAAAATCGCCCCTGTTCTGGCAGAGGTACAGCAAGGCCCCTCCCTGCTGGATGCTGCCAGGGTTGGGGTCCCCAGTCAGGATCATGAGCACTGTCCTCAGCACTTCAGGCGTCAGGTCCTCTTCCTGGAGCCTCATACGATCATCACGCCCGCTGAAGGCCCACATCTGGCGGGAGTGGCATTGGAGAGGAGCAATGCGGCGAAGCAGGAACTCCTTCACCACCTTGGACGCTGTCACGCCAAGCGACCTCAAGAACGTGAAGCGGTGCCAGACGAAGACGAGCCGGGGCTCTCAATCATCTCCTGGCCCCAGCCCGAATTGGGGACAGCAGGCAAAGTTGGCTCCGATAGCAGGGGGCTGGGCACCCCTGCATCCACATACAACCACCGCTCACGGAACCCAGCCGTGGGCAGAGGGAGCCTGAAGTCAATCCCTGAGGCCGCTGTCTCAGACGCGTCAACGAAGCTCACGCACGCCCAGCATTGGGTAGGGTCGACAAGGCGCAGAGAGAAGAAGTGGCGCAGCAAGGCAACCGAAGGAAGGATGCCCATCATTGCCTCGCAAACAAAGGCGAAGACCGAAAGGAGGGCGATGGATTCAGGACCCAGATGCATCATATGGATCTGATAGTGGGAAAGCACGACATTGAAGAAATCAGAAAAGGGGGGAACCAGATCCGCCCACAGGGCGTCGGCAAAATACTGGACCTCGGTGACTATCCTGTCGATGGAGAAGTGGGACGCGGGCCAGGCCGTCGTCCTCCCGCATTCGTGGAAGATAGTGGTAAGAGCCGAGCTGACCTTGCCCAAGCCCTCGGCGGGGGCCACCAATGGCGGCGAGCAAGGCGGAGGCATGGGTTTCTTCCCTCTTCCCTTCTTCGTCGGAGCCATGGTGATGAGAAGGGGAGGGGAAGGTTCGAGATTGGGTTGAAAACAGAAGCTGGAGTTCGAGAGGAGGAAGGACAGAGGGCGCTCGAGCAACAGAAAGGGGAGCGGCTGTGTACGACTACGAGTCCGCCTAGCATGGCGCAAAATAAGGGGGCGTGGGGGAACAATGCCACCCACGTCCAATCATCCGCCACGCGGCGCCCAAGGCCGCAGGCTGTTAGGGCCCGCGGCGCTTCTCTCTTGCCCTTTCGCCTCCCTGCATGGCCAAGTCCGGGCGCGCCTTAGGCCCGGGGGCTACTGTCGGCGTTCTGGGAACGGTGGTCCCCAGATTTGCCTGCCTGCGGCCTGCGGCGTGGCTCAAAGGGGGGCCCAGCACGGCCCATCTTCATCAACACAGACCCAAGACCCTCGCGAGGTGCCAAGCCTCACGGGGCGGACGACACAGAACTTCCTCAAGCACGGCCTCATCAGGCTGGCTCGCGAGGAGGCGGAGAGATCAAGGCGGGGTACCTCACGAGGTGCCCGTGACGCAAGCCATGACGACCAAAGGCGCCAGGCGGGCGCTAGCCGCGCAGTGTCCTCCTTTCCTCTTTGGTGCAAAGGGAGCAAGCGCAGGCGAGAGCATCAAGAAAAGGCACCCGTTTTGGTGCAACGAGACCAAGACCAGTCCAACGGCAGGGAGGAAGTCATTGTGGAGCCCAAGCCAGCGTCACCACCAGAGCCTTTGGCAGGCGAGGACCAACTTTAGTCAGGATAAGTGTACCAGATGTTCCCCTTCAAAATGGCCAATTGTTGGCGCCCTTCCCGCTCAATATTTGGGAAGAGGACCAGGGCCTTTGCCTATAAATAGGACTAGCCACCCCCAGGGTAGAGGGGAAATCAAGAAGGGAGAATCTAGAAGCCAAGAGAGAAACTAGCTAGGATCGGATCGAGTAGCATCACACACACAAAGAGAGAGAAGGGCGACTGAACTCCTCCTAGCAGTTCATCCCCCCAGCCAAGAACAGACCCTCGCGAGGCTGTTCTTCCTTGTATTGCTCATCATCATCAGCCCAAGAGGCAATCCACCACACCACACACTGGAGTAGGGTATTACACCACAACGGTGGCCTGAACCAGTATAAACCCTGTGTCTCTTGTGCTGTTCTTTCCATAGCTTAGATATCAGCGAGGCGGAGGGGTGCAGGTAGGTAGAAAGTGAAATATCCGCGTGCACCCCAGTGTTCGAACCTCAAGGGTCTGCCAGAACCCGAAATCCGACAGACCGCGAGCTACCGCCCCGCGGCACGTCCGCTTCTACGGCCCGCCCATAATGCATGCATCGACGATAATGTGGGTGTCTGCCATGGCCAGAATACCACCAATGGCATTGACGCTAGGCCCCACGCCCTCAACCACACATGGAGGTAGCTTTTGTTGCTACCTCAATCGACATGATCCTCTTTATTAGGCCCTTGGATCGGCAGTAAATAGCAGCTGGAAATTACGTTGAGTCCGTGAAGGACACAAACATCAGGATCGGCCGAGTAGTTGCCTTCCCAGCTTTGGAGCAAGGAGGAACACGATCTCTGGCACAACACCGAACAATTGAGCAGATCGGGTGCAGGAGCGTCGACAATGGTGATCTCGACAAGCTCTATCATCATCAGGTTTGTCAAGGACAGATTCAATACTAACTCAAGTACGCTGTACTTGGTCCCGAGACCGGCCAATGGAACTTGCCGTGGCACAGCATGACCGTGAGACGAGACACATAACTGATTCGCCCAAACATTGCCTCACAAGGCTGCCACCAAGGAGCCGCCCAGATTGTACTCGTTCTTGGCCTCGGCGAGCGCAACAAAGACTATGCATCAGAAGATTCAGTAATCACACAAGATGAAGCAATAGCAAAAGTCACGGTTTGCATCAGAAGTTCAGAACCCCCTCGTGAATTCATCATGGCTGAAGTAGAGCAAAAAAGGCCTTGGACCCTCAACTAAACCGTGCACCTCTGAAAATTGCTTCCGCATCTCAAACAGCGCTACACCGAATTTATTTACACCATCACGCCCCTGTTCTCAACGTTTGCACTGCGCCACTGCCTGCACAGGCACCCTGTTGGCTCGTTACGGAACCGCAATCTACCGGGGAGCAAGTCGACTACCACATCCACATGGCCGGCCATGTAAGCTATACAAGTCAGAACACCGACGAGAAGTCCGACGACGACGAGGACGACGAGCCCGACTCTGGAGGCGGCGGTGCCGGCGACTGGTGGAGCTTCTTGAAGTAGTCCCTCACGTCGAAGCCCTCGCCGTCGGCTGCGTTGTCCTCCGCTGGCGGCGGGATGTAGGGCGGGTGGGTCACATCCGCGAGCATGTCCCATGCCATCCCGGCGTAGAACGGCTGCACCCGGATCTTGTCAGTGCCGCCGGCGTACCCGAGCCGCCTCGCGGGATCCCGCTGCAGCAGCTGCGAGATGAGGTCGGTCAGCTCCGGCATCCGGCGCTGGGTGTCGCCCGGGAACTCGACCTCCCTGTGCAGCACATTCCAGAACGTCTCCTTGCAGTTCTTGCCCTTGAACGGCGTGCGGCCGAACACCATCTTGTAGACGAGCACGCCCACAGGTCTTCCTACCGCGCGCGGCGGTCGCCGTCGGGCTTGGTCGGACTTCGATGTGAACAACCACCATGAACGCACGTCTTGCGGCATCGCCTCCCATCGTGAGTTTATGTAGGCGTCAGGAAGGCTAATAGATGTCGGGTCGGTCTCGTATTTTTCTGAGTTTCTTGCTGGTTTTTTTTCTCGAGGAAAGGACGGGAAACGTATCCTGCATGGAAGATATATAGGTTGCACTATCGATGGATATCAAATTGGTTGTATAGGACATCCCCAAATTATCAGTACCACCTTGTTTATAAAGAAATTTTATCTATACAAATCGCAAAAGCGTATTTATGACATGAGAAGAAAGCGTATTGTGACGGAGAACCCGGAGACTCAATCCGTGCTTTATTATTAGGGAGATTATGGAAAATAAAGATGCTAAACCAAGAATTATTAGATGGGTTCTCTTGCTACAAGAATTTGATTTGCATATTATTGATAGAAAGGGAGCTGAGAACCCTGTTGCAGACAACTTGTCTAGGTTAGAAAATGTTCTTGATGACCCACTACCTATAGATGATAGCTTTTCTGATGAACAATTAGCTGTCATAAATGCTTCTCGTACTGCTCCATGGTATGTTGATTATGCTACTTACATTGTTGCTAAATTTATACCACCTAGTTTCACATACCAGCAAAAGAAAAAAAATTCTATGATTTAAGACATTACTTCTGGGATGACCCACACCTTTATAAAGAAGGAGTAGATGGTGTTATTAGACGTTGTGTACCTGAGCATGAACAAGAACAAATTCTACGCATGTGTCACTCCGAGGCTTATGGTGGACACCACGCTAGAGATAGAACACCACACAAGGTATTGCAATCTAGTTTTTATTGGCCTACTCTTTTCAAGGATGCCCGTAAGTTTGTCTTGTCTTGTGATGAATGTCAAAGAATTGGTAATATAGTAGACGTCAAGAAATGCCTATGAACTATTCACTAGTTATTGAACCATTTGATGTTTGGGGTTTTGATTATATGGGATTGTTTCCTTCCTCTAATGGGTATACACATATTTTAGTTGCTGTTGATTACGTTACTAAGTGGGTAGAAGCTATTCCAACTAGTAATGCTGATCATAACACCTCTATTAAGATGCTTAAAGAAATTATTTTTCTGAGGTTTGGAGTCCCTAGATATTTAATGACTGATGGTGGTTCACATTTTATTCATGGTGCCTTTCGTAAAATGCTTGCTAAGTATGATGTTAATCATAGAATTGCATCTCCATACCACCCACAGTCTAGTGGTAAAGTAGAACTGAGTAATAGAGAGCTTAAATTAATTTTTCAAAAACGGTTAATATATCTAGAAAGAATTGGTCCAAGAAACTTGATGGTGCATTATGGGCCTATAGAACTGCATATAAAAATTGTATGGGTATGTCTCCGTATAAAATAGTTTATCGAAAAGCATGTCACTTACCTCTCGAACTAGAACATAAGGCATATTGGGCCATTAAAGATCTCAATTATGATTTCAAACTTGCCGGTGAGAAGAGACTATTTGACATTAGCTCACTTGATGAGTGGAGAACCCAGGCCTATGCGAATGCCAAACTGTTTAAAGAAAAAGTTAAAATATGGCATGACAAAAGGATACAAAAGCGTGAGTTTAATGTAGGTGATTATGTTCTGTTATACAACTCTCGTTTAAGATTTTTGCAGGGAAACTCATCTCTAAATGGGAAGGTCCTTACGTTATCGAGGAGGTTTATTGTTCCGGTGCCATAAAAATCAACAACTTCAAAGGCACAAATCCGAGGGTGGTGAATGGTCAAAGAATTAAACATTATATCTCAGGTAATCCCACTAATGTTGAAACCAATGTTATTAACACCGTAACCCCGGAGGAGTACATAAGGGACACTTTCCAGAACGTTTCAGACTCCGAAAAGGAATAGGTATGTGGTACAGTAAGTAAACCGACTCCCAAATAGTTCTAATGGAAATTTTCCTCCATTTTGGAACATTTAAGAAAATAGGAAAATAAGAAGTAGTCCAGAAAGGACACGAGGCATCCACGAGGGTGGAGGGCACGCCCCCTGCCTGGTGGGCACCTCGTGTGCCCTCTGGACTCCGATTTCTTGCATGATACTTCTTTTGGTCGGTAAAAATTCATTGGATGATCTCCCGAAGGTTTTGACCACCGTACCAAGCAACTATCTCCTGTTTTTGTTTCGAGCTGTTTTCTGCCAGAGTTTTCAAGGCCAGGCATCATGTCGTCCCCCTCCTCCAATGACGCGGGCGACGATGCTTGGCTAATGAAGATAGAGATGAAGAGAGAAGAACTTGGGGAGATAAACAAGGGTGATAGGATCAAGAAGGCCACGGAGGATCAAGCTCCTGCAGCAGAAGAAGAAGACATCCTTCAACCTTACTATAACCATCTTACCCCTACTAAAATAGAAGCATTCAAGATGATTGAAATAGTTCGGGTGCAAAACAAGTATCTCACTCGTGAAAATATTTTGTTGCAAGAATACATCACCGCACTCCAGGGCATTATTCGCAAATTGGAGAATCTCCTACAGTCGATGTGTGACACGACTTCATCAACAACTTCATCATCAACAACTTCTTCATCACGACTGCGTAATAAAGGTCCCTATCACAAGTGGCAATATAAAGTGACGTTCCTTTGCATTAAGATTTTGTGCAGCCAAACATAAAAGCACATGACAACGTATGCTTTCCTCTGCGAAGGGCCTATCTTTTATTTTTGTCTTATACTTTATACAAGAGTCATGGTGATCTTCACCTTTCCTTTTTACACTTTATCCTTTGGCAAGCACTATGTGTTGGAAAGATCCTGATATATATAGCTAATTGGATGTGGCTTTTCATAAAGCATTATTGTTGACATTACCCTTGAGGTAAAGGGTTGGGAGGCAAAACCATAAGCCCCTACCTTTCTTTGTGTCCGATTAAAACTTCATACCCATAAGTATTGCGTGAGTGTCAGCAATTATGAAAGACTAAATGATAGTTGAGTATGTGGACTTGCTGAAAAGCTCTTATATTGACTCTGTTGGAGATATAACTACTGAGTATAAACCGTCCAGGAGGGGCTGGGTTATATCTGTAATGAGTTATTCGTATTGAAGCCCATGAAGACAAGGAGTATGTCGCTTTAATATAAGAGATCTAAAAGCCCAGGGCCCAAAGGCGGATTAGGGCCTGTAGACATAAACCTCCATAAGGTGTGTAACTTGTGTTGTAAGATAGGAAGGAGTAGAAACCGAGCCGGACACGTTTATGAGCCGGCCGGGATTCTGTAAACCACCGGGCGTCAACCTGTGTATATAGAGGGATGACCCGGCAGTGGTTCAAGGACAAAAACCAACAACTCGAGAGCCAGGCAAAGCGTATTCGCTCCCTGGTCATCGAAACCCTAGCAATCCCATCATAACTGGAGTAGGCTTTACCTTCACTGCAAGGGGCCGAACCAGTCTAAATCCTTGCATCCTTTGTCTGCTTTAACCCCTTTAAGCTAACTACGTTGCGATGTCTCCACGGCTAAGTCCTCACACCAGGACATCTGTCGTGACAATCCCGCGACAGTTGGCGCCCACCGTGGGGCTATCACACATTGGTTTCAAGTTGTTAGAGGACAGCTTCGAAGGGCTCAAGGGATACTGTCGGTGTCAAAATTAGCGGATCTCGGGTAGGGGGTCCCGAACTGTGCGTCTAAGGCGGATGGTAACAGGAGGCGGGGGACATGATGTTTACCCAGGTTCGGGCCCTCTCGATGGAGGTAATACCCTACGTCCTGCTTGATTGATCATGATGAAATGAGTATTTCAAAAGTTGATCTACCACGAGATCGTAGAGGCTAAACCCTAGAAGCTAGCCTATGGTATGATTGTATGTTGTCCTACGGACTAAACCCTCCGGTTTATATAGACACCGAAGGGGGCTAGGGTTACACAGAGTCGGTTACAAGGGAGAAGATCTACATATCCGTATTGCCAAGCTTGCCTTCCACGCCAAGGAGAGTCCCATCCGGACACAGGACGAAGTCTTCAATCTTGTATCTTCATAGTCCAACAGTCCGGCTAAAGGATATAGTCTGGCTGTCCGGAGCCCCCCTAATCCAGGACTCCCTTAGTAGCCCCTGAACCATGCTTCAATGACGATGAGTCCGGCGCGCAGATTTGTCTTCGGCATTGCAAGGCGGGTTCTTCCTCCGAATACTCCATGGAAGATTTTGAACACAAGGATAGTGTCCGGCTCTGCAAAATAAGTTCCACATACCACCGTAGAGAGAATAATATTTCCACAAATCTAATCTTCTGACACGTTTTGCAACATGACATCATGCCATGGCCTGGTCATTATTCGAACCGTTTTTCTCAACCAGCACTGCACATATCGCGAGGCGGTTTTCTTGACACGTCTTGTCGAAGCAGAGATCATGTCCCCTTATCACGGGATTCTCATCAATAAGGGTATGGGTAACCCAACCGTGCCATCAACTACGGTGTTCAGGTCTATAAGATGATGCTTAATACGGCCACGTGTGTTTTTGGTGTTCCGGCAGGCAAGCTGTTGGGTTTTCTAGTGTCTAACAGCGGTATTGAAGCTAATCCGGAAAAGATCAAAGCTATTACGTCTCTGGCTAAACCGGCGTGTATCAACGGTGTTCAACGTCTGGCGGGCCGTATTGTAGCATTGAGCCGGTTTATCAGCCATTTGGGAGAGAAAGCAATCCCTCTATATCAGATGATGAAAAAGACAGATAATTTTGTCTGGAGTGATGCTGCTAATGCGGTGTTTGAGGACTTGAAAAAGCAGTTAGCTGAGCCACCTATCCTTGCTGCTCCGACCGATAAAGAGCCGCTGTTGTTATATGTGGCTGCTAATGCCCGGGCTGTTAGTGTGGCCATTATGGTGGAGCGCAAGGAAGCTGGGAAGGAGTATCCGGTTCAACGGCCGGTTTATTATATCAGTGAGGTACTTATTGAGTCTAAGCAGAGGTACCCACATTGGCAGAAGCTGGTGTATGGAGTTTTTATGGCAAGCCAGAAGCTCAAGCAGTATTTTCAAGGTCATCCCATCATGATGGTCAGTTCTACCCCTTTGGGAGATATAATCCAGAACAGGGAGGCAACTGGCCGAGTTGCCAAGTGGGCTATTGAGCTTGCACCTCACGGGTTAAAATATGTGCCTCGTACGACAATCAAGTCCCAAGCGCTGGTGGATTTTATCAATGACTGGATAGAGTTACCGGCACCGGAAGAAAAGTTGGATCATACTTATTGGACTATTCATTTTGATGGGTCCAGGCAATTGGAGGGCTCGGGGGCTGGAGTCGTGTTAACTTCCCCATGAGGTGATAAGTTTTGTTATGTTCTCTGTTTAATATTCCCTTGCACTAACAATGCAGCTGAATATGAGGCTTTACTCCATGGTGTTGGAATGGCTAAGGATATGAATCAAAGCCATGTTAAGTGCTTTGGTGACTCAGACCTGGTGGCTCAGCAAGTATCTGGTACTTGGGATTCCAAGGACCCACTCATGGCAGCGTATCGTCGAGAAGTAGATATTGTTGCAGGTCACTTCAACGGTTATCAGGTTAACCATGTGGACCAACGAAAGAATGAAGCGGCGGACACTTTAAGCCATTTGGGTTCCCAACGTAAACCGGTTCCACCCAATGTTTTTCTGGATGTTTTGCATAACCCGTCGGTCAAGCTACCTACAGAGGAGGATTTGGCTATTCCTGACCCGGAGGCTCAGTTAGTGGCAGCTCTTTATGTTACGGTCCCATATTTGGCGTATATGAAGCGGGGAGAGTTAACGGAGGATGAAACTTTGGCCAGGCAGATAATCCGGCGATCCAAGTCAATGACCATTATCAATGGGGAATTGCATCATTGCAGTGTAACAGGGGCATTTCAGCATTGCGTGTCCCCTAAAGAAGGCTGTGAAATTTTGTGTGAGAACCACAAAGGAGATTGTGGTCACCACGCCGGTTCAAAGTCCTTAGTAGCTAAAGCTTTTCATCACGGCTTCTATTGGTTGACGGCTCATGCTGATGTTGAAGACTTGGTCAAAAGGTGAGATGGTTGTCAGAAGTTTTCACACCGAGCTCATGTTCTGGCTCAAGAATTGAGGATGATTCCAATCACTTGGCCGTTTGCAACTTGGGGGATGGATATGGTTGGGCCCTTTAAGAGGTCCAAGGATAAGAAGACCCACCTTTTGGTGGCGGTTCATAAGTTCACTAAGTGGGTGGAGGCAGAGCCAGTCAGTAAGTGTGATGCAGCCACGACGGTTCAATTCATCAAGAAGGTGATTTTCCGGTTTGGTTTTCCACATAGCATCATAACTGATAATGGAACCAATCTGTCCAAGGGTGCTATGGAAGAATTTTCTCAACGTGAGCACATCCGACTTGACGTGTCATCAGTGGCTCACCCCCAATCTAATGGTCAAGCAGAGAGAGCCAATCAAAAGATCTTAATAGGCATCAAGCCCCGGCTTATGGTTCCATTAAAGCTAACGCCGGGTTGTTGGGTGGAGGAGTTACCTTCTGTATTATGGAGCATCAATACTACACCCAACAGATCTATGGCTTATACACCTTTCTTCATGGTTTACGGAGTAGAGGCGGTCCTCCCTAGTGACATCTGTCATGACTCGCCCCGTGTGGCAGCTTATGTTGTAGATGACAATGAGAAGGCACGTCAGGAAGCACTTGACCTGTTAGATGAGGAGCGTGATATTGCAGCGGCGTGTTTGGAGATTTATCAGCAAGATCTGCATCGTTATCATAGTCGTCGGGTTAAAACCAGAACATTTCAAGAAGGGGATCTGGTGCTCCGGCTCATCCAGGATCAGACTAATATGCACAAGTTATCCCCGCCTTGGGAAGGACCTTTCGTGGTCAGCAAGAATCTGCACAACGGGTCATACTACCTTATCGATGTACAAGAGCACAAAGACTAACATTAATTGAAGGAGACCCACCGCCCGTGGAATATAACTCATCTTCGGCCTTACTACACCTGAGCCATAGGCTCCTCTTATGTACATATTATTGACAATGTATATATTATGATGATCAATATAATAAACCGGCATCCCTGCTAAAGCGGGGCCTCTGCTGTTATTCCTTGAAAGGTTTTTGGTTACATGGGGGCTTCTGTTTATAAAGTGGAGTTCTAATTACCCATTGATCCAGGTCATAAGCCACACATAAAAAACACTTGGGGGCTTGCCACCCAAGGTCAAAAGGAGCCAAAGAGAGTCTGTTGCAAAGCAGAACTCAAACATAGGCACCCATTGAGAACAGCTCAAAATATTACTAGGGGGCTCTTTGCTTCTACAAGAACCAAGAGTCTATAACCTTGTAATAGGCTATAAAAGCCAGGCTTGTAAGCCAGGTGTATTCACCTAAAACCTTGGGTTATCCTACCTTTTTTAAGTAAGGCACTCCGTCCAGGTAATCCTGGTAGACCCGTCGAACGTTTGACAAGTCAATCTTATAAAGACCCTGAACTTGTCATAGTTAAAATGATGATTGGTTGATGTGAGGTCCATCTTATAAAGGCTTTGTCAAATGGTTTAACTCAGTGGACTGGCAGCCCATGAAAAGCCTCGCCCTTTTTATATATTTTCTTCTGAAATCTCTCTTTTTGATATTTATTTTGATGAGTTTTATATTAAACCAGTGTTTATTGACCCGGCCTAGCTATTGACTATAAGTCGGCTGAACAAATTGAGAATATTGCTGGTATCTATTGACCCGGCTTCGCTATCGATTATAAGTCGCCAGTATACAATCAGGTATAAACCGGTGTTGATTGACCCGGTCTGGCTTTGACTACAAGTCGCCAGTATGATATATGAATAAACCGGTGTTTATTAAAACCTGGTCCAGCTTTACTGTAAACCGGCAAAACAGGGAGGAGTTATAAATATTAAAGATTTGGGTTATCACCCTTACTACAGAAAGTTGGTTAGCCAACGATGTGATTCAATATCACAGGTATGATATATTTCGTATTTGATTGTCATTCAATACAGCCTGGTTATAAACTCGGATTATATGTGGGGTATTATGACCCGTCCAGCGATAAACCGCCAGGACACTTTTTCAACTTGTTATATGCAAAAACAGGGCAAATAAAGCTGCTAAGGATCATAAGCAGACATAACATAAATCACGTCGGATTAACAATATCATGCAAAGTGAATATGCACGATGGCATAGCAGACCAAGTGTTTAAACTAGCCTATTACAAGGCGTTTTGATGCCCAAAAGGATAATTGTTTTTAGCAAGTATTGCAATATGCAGAAGATTAAACTGGCCTCTGGACCATGACTCTTCGCCAGGCTGGCTTGACGGTTGTGGATCATCCTGCACCGGTTCACCCTCCTCCTCTCTACGCGACGGATGGAAATCAATGGTGGTCTAGTCGATTCCAGTTAGGGCCTTGAATAGAGCTTCGTCACTTATAAGGGTGGAGGGGTCAACATCAGGAGCGTAGGTATGCTTACGAATTGGTGGGATAAGATTCTCCACATCATGAGTTGGCGCAGCAAGTCGTTATTTGTCAGCATCATAAACCGGCTGATAGTGATAAAGATATGTTTCTTCGGCGAATTTGCTCACTAATGGGTGCATTTCCTTTGTCAAAGCTCGAAGGTCGTCATTACCAAACTCTGACCCGTCTTCCTTTATGCTCGGATAGCCGCGTCCTATGTCAGCCGAGTCAAGATCTAGTATCCAGGCTTTAGCTCGGATTAGCGCAGTCAGAGCACCTGCCCTTGCAGCTGATCTTTTCAACTCGTCCAATCGGGCAGGCAGCATTGACAGCTTTTCTAATGTTTCTTTGATCAGGTTTCGGGGCGGTTTGTTATGAGCGGCGGTGCAAATAATCCGCTGTGTGCCGGTATCTAACTGCTCTATAAGAGTATAAGTAGCCTTCAGCTTCTTCTGCATATCAGAGCCCAGATGGGTAATGCGAGATCCTGCATCATTGAACATATTGATAACTAGCAGTTTATGGGATAATACATGTTGAATCTTATCGTAAGGGTACTTACCAAACACAGCAGTGGTCATGGCATTGATTTTCCGCTACAAACCAGTCAATTCTTCTGCTACCGGTTTAAGAGTTGTTTCAGGATCCTCCGCCCGCTTCAGAAGAGATGCTTTTTCAGCGTCCCATCCTGCCCGTTCGCCTTTAAAGCTTTCTTTCAGTTCCTCCATGGCTGTTAAAGCGCTAGTCAATTCTTCTTTAGCCTTGGAAGTTTATGCTTGCTGGGACTTGATGTTTTCCTGAAGGTTGGTGATTTGGGATTCTTTTTGGCTCAGATCAGCCTGCAAGAGATAGTTAATGAGTTAGTAGTGCATATTTAAAGTCCCAAGCATATAACAGGTTATACACTTGGCACTTGGGGGCTAATGCATATGGCTTTTATCAACACACATTTTAAGTCCCAAGCACATAACATGTTATACACTTGGCACTTGGGGGCTAACGTATATTTGCTCAAGTTAAAAGTTATGGATTTTTCTTCCTCAATCGGTTTACAAAGATGGTTCTCAAGAATTTTGGAAGCTTCATGACAAACAGGTACCGATTCATCCTAAAGGTGTAAACCGGCCCCCTAGGGACTACACAAGCAAAAATTGCAAGATTCATACTTGAACGTCCCGATTCATCATGAAATGATAAACCGGCCCTTGGGGGCTATGTAGGTAATGTTGAAGTATTACAAAGTCCCGGTTCATGTTAATATCATAAACCGACCCTTGGGGGCTGCTGGAGTTGATATTAGAGACTGAGCAAGAGACAATTATGAAGAGTTAACTGTGTTTACCTCATATCGCTCCTTCATCAGGCCTACAAAACCGGCTTCATAGTTGCGGCTGGTATACAGGCGGTTCAAGAAGCCGAAATGAATCTCTTGGGCATTGACGTGGGCATAGCTGGATAAATATGTTTTCCACTTGCCCTTATCCATAGCAGAAAATTCTTCCTTGGCACTATGCTTTGATAAAGCAATAGGATTGCCAGGGGTGGTTTGGCCAACACCGGTAATCATGATATCATCTGTGTTATCTTCAGCAGTCTTGGCTGGGCTTGGAGGTTTATCATCCGTTTTCACTGGGCTCGGCGATTCAGCAGCCTGACTCATTGGATCTATCTCCACTGGTTCAACAAAAGTATCCTAAACTTGAGGCATTGAATCATCTAAGATAGCATCAGCATTTGGATCCAGTGGTTCAGGGGTGTCGTGGAATTGCCACGGCAGATGTCCTGGTGAAAGGACTTAGTCATGGAGTGATACATCTCCAACGTATCTATAATTTTTGATTGTTCCATGCTATATTATATCCTATTTTGGACATTATTATACACTTTTATATTAATTTTGGGACTAACCTATTAACCGGAGGCCCAGCCTAGAATTGCTGTTTTTGCCTATTTTAGGGTTTCGCAGAAAAAATATATCAAACGGAGTCCAAATGGAATGAAACCTTCGGGAACGTAATTTTCGGAACGAACATGATCCAAAGGACTTGGACCCTACGTCAAGCAATCAACCAGGAAGGCATGAGGTAGGGGGCGCGCCTACCCTCCCCAGGCGCGCCCTCCACCCTCATGGGGCCCACGTTGCTCCACCGACGTACTCCTTCCTCCTATATATACCTACGTACCCCCTGAGGGAGTCCTGGATTAGGGGGTCTCCGGAGAGCCGGACTATATCCTTTGGCCGGACTGTTGGACTATGAAGATATGAGATTGAAGACTTCGTCCCGTGTCCGGATGGGACTCTACTTGGCGTGGAAGGCAAGCTAGGCAATACGGATATGTATATCTCCTCCTTTGTAACCGACCTTGTGTAACCCTAGCCCCCTCTGGTGTCTATATAAACCGGAGGGTTTTAGTCCATAGGACAACATACAATCATACCATAGGCTAGCTTCTAGGGTTTAGCCTCTTTGATCTTGTGGTAGATCAACTCTTGTAATACTCATATCATCAAGAACAATCAAGTAGGACGTAGGGTATTACCTCCATCAAGAGGGCCCGAACCTGGGTAAACATCGTCTCCCCTGCCTCCTATTACCATCCTCCTTAGACGCATAGTTCGGGACCCCCTACCCGAGATCCGCCAGTTTTGACACCGACATTGGTGCTTTCATTGAGAGTTCCACTGTGTCGCCACCATAAGGCTTGATGGCTCCTTCGATCATCGCTAGCGATGCGGTCTAGGGTGAGGCTTCTCTCCCCGGATAGATCTTCGCATTTGGCGGCTTCGCACTGCGGGCCAATTCGCTTGGCCATCTGGAGCAGATCGAAAGCTACGCCCCTGGCCATCAGGTCAGACTTGGAAACTTGAACTACACGGCCGACATCCACGGAGACTTGATCTTCGACGGATTCGAGCCCATGCCGGACGCGCCGCACAGTCGCGATGAGAAAGACGTAACTCTGTTGTCGGACAATGTTCGGGAGATCGCATCCGCAGCCACTCCAGCCATTAATCCAGAGCAAATCACGCCATCCGAGAGCGGAGGGATAGACCCTGCCATGGAGGCCGCACTCTCAATGGCGATAGAGCCAGATACTGACTTCACCCCTTTCGAGAGCCGCATCGCCGCACCACTGGATTTATCCCCGGCCACAGACTCCGATCCGCCTACATCCGTGCCTGTCGAATCCGACGGGGCACCGATCATGGTGTTCACCTTCGTGGATATCTTTCAGCACTCACCTTTCAGAGATGTGCTAAATTCATTAAGGTCTCTCTCCCTGTCAGGAGAACCTTGGCCGAACTATGTTCGGCTAGAATGGGATGCGGACGACGAAGAAATTCACTGCCCACCCACCACCCACTTAGTAGCCACTGTCGACGACTTAACCGACATGCTCGACTTCGACTCCGAAGACATCGATGGTATGGACGACGATGCAAGAGACGAACAGGAACCACCGCCCACAGGGCGCTGGACCGCCACTCCATCACATGACGTATACATGGTGGATACACCCAAAGAGGGCAATGGCAAAGAGATAGCAGAGGATGACCCCTCCAAGAAGCAACCCAAGCACCGACTTCAGTGGCGCCGCTCTAAGTCCCGCCATAGCAAAAACAGCGATAACATCGCAAGAGGAAATAACAGTCCAGTCGACTCTGGAAGAAACGACGACTGCACCACCACGGCGGCAGAGCACGATCAAGATGCAAAATGCAAACATAGTACGTATCCGATGTCCGACCACGACAACGCCAAGGATAAGCCACATCAAACCCCGTCTGGGGAAGAAAACAGTCCGGACGAAGATGCACACATCATCCCGGAAACACACTTGGAGCGAGAAAACCTCTGCAGAAGGCTTATTGCCACAGCGAGGAGCCTGAAGAAACAGAAGCAAAGGCTCAAGTTCGCACAAGATACACTCAACAGCAAGTGGAACAAAGTAACAAAGTATGGTGGATGTTACCATAAAAATAGCTATCCAAAGCGCAAGCTATTACCGGAATTCGACGATCAGGCCTTAAAGCCGATATAACCGAAGAGTGATACGGCCAACCGGCCGGATCAAACACCTTGTGAACGCGATAGAGCGGCTAACAAAGTCGTGCATAAGTCAACACAGGATCTATGTGAGAACTTGCGTTAAAATCTGGCGCGACCAGATCTATCTATGGATCTAGGAAGCACACTACGGTACAAAACCAACACCGAATACTACAACCGTCCGAACACCATGGTGCATCCCAATATAGGGGTGCCGCACACCCCTTATGTTTCACTGATGAGGTGCTGGATCACGAATTCCCAGAGGGATTCAAACTGGTGAACATAGAGGCGTACGATGGAACCACATACCCTGGAGTCTGGATAGAGACCTTCATCCTCCATATTCATATGGCTCGTGGAGACGATATCCATGCCATTAAATACTTGCCCTCAAGCTTAAAGGGCCATCTCAGCACTGGCTGAAAAGCCTCCCCGAAAACTCAATTGGAAGTTCGGAGGAGCTCGAGGACGCTTTTTGGGCCAATTTTCAAGGGACTTATGTCCGACCTCCGGATGCAGACGATTTAAGTCATATAATCCAACAGTCCAGAGAGTCCGCCCGAAAGCTTTGGAACAGGTTCCTCACCAAGAAGAACCAAATCATCGACTGTCCGGATGCCGAAGCCTTAGCAGCATTTAAACACAGCGTCCGAGATGAATGGCTCGCCAGACACCTTGGTCAAGAAAAACCGAGAACAATGGCAGCCCTAACAAGACTCATGACCCGCTTTTGTGCGGGCGAGGACAGCTGGTTGGCCTGTAGTAGCACTAGCGACCCAAGCACATCTGAAGTCAGGGATGGCAATGGTAAACCACGACGCAACAAAAACAAGCGTCGAATTAAAGAAGGTAGCCCAAATAACACGACGGTAAATGCCGGATTCAGGGGCTCCCGACCAGGTCAGCGGAAAAAGCCTTTCAAAGGCAGTAGAGAAGGACACCCTGGCCTAAACAAAATTCTTGACAAACTCTGTCAGATTCATGGCACCCCAGACAAGCCTGCAAATCATATCCACAGAGAATGTTGGGTCTTCAAGCAGGCCGGTAAGCTAAACGCCGAACACAAAGGGGAAGAGACACCAAGTGAAGACGAGGATGAGCCTCGCCAGCAAAGCACCGGAGGACAAAAAAAGTTCCCACCAGAGGTTAAAATAGTAAATGTGATCCATGTGAGAAAGAGGAGAAGCAAGCATGCACTCCGAGGCACACGCGCCTTATGAAAGTGCGTTATATCGACTAGAGGGGGGTGAATAGGCGATTTTTATGAAATTCTTCACTAAGGAATTTGTCGCTGAGGAAATTCCTTAGCGAAGAACTACTAGCAGCAGAACAAGTACTCAAAAGTAAACATAACAGAATACAAGCATAGTCATCATGATGAAATGAAGACAGGCACAGAGTACAGGAAGCGTAATCACAGGATAACACAGGATAAGACAAACAGACTGAAGAAATTGAACTGAGGAAATTGAGAAAGTCTTCAGTCAAAGTCTTCAAACATAGATATGAACAAGCACACAACACAGTTATGAGGAAATGAAAGAGTTGAGGAAATAGAACCAGTAAGCTTGGTGAAGACAATGATTTGGTAGACTAGTTCCAACTGCTGTCTCAGTTGTACGTATGGTTGGAGCGACTGAGTATTTAAACTCGAGGACACCCAGTCCCGGACACCCAGTCCTGAACAAGTAGCTCAGGACACCCAGTCCTCATCGTATTATCCTTGAACTAAGGTCACACAGACCTTGTCCAATCACTCGTGGTAAGTCTTCAGGCGACTTCCAAACCTTCACAAACTTGGTCACTCGACGATCCACAATTCCTCTTGGATGCTCTAGACCATGACGCCTAACCGTCTGGAAGAAGCACAGTCTTCAAAGGTAACAAGCGTCGGATCCATGCAGGATCAATCTCTTCAGTGATGCTCAATCACTTGGGGTTTGTAGGTGTTTGGGTTTGGGGTTTTTGGTTTTTCCTCACTTGATGATTTTCGCTCAAAGTCCAAAGAGGATGGTTGCTCTCAAATGACAAGTGTCAGTTTCTCTTGGAGCAGCCAACTAGCTAGTGGTTGTAGGGGGCGGCTATTTATAGCCTAGGGAGCAGCCCGACATGATAAGACATAAATGCCCTTCAATGATATGACCGTTAGGTGGATAGATATTTTGGAACAGCTAGCGCATAGCACAGCAACGGTCGGAATTTTGAGTAGCAAAATCCTCAGGGCTATCATGTTCCTCACTGTGTAGGCAATCCGCACTGGCGAATTCCTAACTCCTCAGTCAGGACAAATTCCTCAGAGACCACAAGAACTTCGTCTCTATCACTGAAGAAATTGACTGAACTGTATGAGATTTCTAATGGCTTCACTCGAAGGGATTGGTAGGTGTAGGATTTTGAGTTGAGCATCACATGGAAAATTTTCCTTAGTATTTCCTCGACCCCCTTTAACAGTATGGTGTTTCCTATGACTCAAGAAAGAGAAAAAACAAAACTATGAAAACGAAAGTCTTCAAGCTTCATATTCCTCGCATGAATATCAAGTCTTCACGGACACACCAATTTCTTCACTTTCAAAGTCTTCATGAAAGTCTTCAGAAATATCAAAATCTTCAGTCGAAGATACTTATTTTTAGGGGTCGACTTTTCCTGTAAATATCAAACTCCTCGTAGACTTATAGACCTGTGTACACTCACAAACGCATTAGTCCCTTAACCTATAAGTCTTCAATACACCAAAATCACTGAGGGGCACTAGATGCACTTACAATCTCCCCCTTTTTGGTGATTGATGACAATATAGGTTAAGTTTTCAACGGGGATAAACATATGAAGTGTAACTACTGATATTGAGGAATTTGATTGCAAGATATAGAAGAACTCCACCTAAAGATGTGCATAGTGAGGAATTTTCTTTTGAAGCAATGCACACTTGAAGAGTTGAATCATGGAGATCTCCCCCTATATCTTGTAATTCATACACGCATTTAACATATAATATGACGAATTTGAAATGCATGATGAAATATGGTGCCTGATGAAATTCAGCATGCGTGCAATAATATTAACGAGGAATAAGCATGCAGAATAGTGCATCAAAAGTATCAGAGCACAGTGCATCAAAAGTATCAGAGCACCATCGGGTTTAAGATTACAACTCGATCCAATAAAGTTTCACAAGAACGAGAGTTGTAACTTAGCAAAAAAACACCCATATAGTAGACCCACTTGAAGACTAAGTCATATTTCTCCCCCTTTGTCATCGAATGACCAAAAGGATCGAAAATGAGGACTAACGCCCCTGAAGATAATCATGTTGATGAAGGAGCGCCAGCATTGTTGGGATCGTTTGTTGATGTAGGGCCTGCCCCAGTGTCGTCCAAATCTTCATGTTCATCAGTGTCGCGCGATGAAGAATATGAGCTGGCCACCAGAGAAGGAACCTTGACCTTCTTGAATTTCTTCGGTGGAGGTGTAGACCAGTCAAAATCTTCTTTGAGACCCATGTTCTTCAGATCTTCTTCACGATACAGATGTGAAAGGATTGCCCATGTGCGACCGAAGACATGATGGAGGTAGTAGTGGTTTTTCTTCACTGCGTTGTGTGTGGAAGTCATGTTGTGAAGAAGTGAACCAAACTGACTCTTAACCCATTTGTGATTTCGATCCACCTTCTGGGGAAGACTAAGCAGAAGTTCACGGTCAGTCATCACACGCGGAGCAGTGGCTTGAGGAGTGGACTTGGGTGCATTGGCAGAGTCATGTGTGGCAGAGTCATCATTGGTGGAATAAGATGCAGCTTTGCGAAACTGACCATCCAATGGATGAATGCCTTCATCTATTACAGCTGGTGCCTTGCCCTTTCCATTAACTGAGGAATATGTCTGCTTGAGGACTTCAATTGGGGACAAGTAGCTGAGGTGATTCTGGAAATCAGCTTTGTAGTTGAGTGAAGACCTTGTCCTGAGGAATCTCATAATCCAAGGTGCATAAGGCTTCAGCTCAAACGGAGACAGTGCAACATTGGCCATAGTCCTCATGAAGAAATCGTGATAATTGACAGGAATGCCATGAACGATGTTGAATACCAGATTCTTCATGATGCCAACAATTTCCTCATCAGGTGAGTTGTGGCCTTTGATGGGTCTGATTGTCCTCGTAAGAATACGATAGACAATTCTGGGCACGTACATCAATTCCTTCACGAGGAATTTGGTTCTTGGTGCTTGACCTGGCTTCAAAGGTTTCATCAGCACCTGCATGTAATGATGTGTGAGCTCAGGTTCACTGTAGATGCAGCGAGCTTCTTCAAGGGGAGGACTGAGTGGTAGAGCACGAAGCAATTCAGAGGCTGGTGCAGTGTAGTGAGTGTTTTCAGACATCCAGTCCAGCACCCATGAATTCACATCTTCAACATCTCCGGTGATGTGCAGCGTTGCATAGAATTAAAGAATCAGTTCTTCATTCCAATCACAGATGTCAGAGCAAAAGTTTAGCAGTCTAGCGTCGTGAAGAACACTGAGGACTGGTGCAAAGCACGGTAGAGATTCCATATCCACGTGAGGAATATGCTCATGGTAGAAAATCTTCTCCTTGTTGAACAACACTGAGGAATAGAAATTGGCTTGACTAGCAGTCCAAAAACGCCTCTTCCTAATGCGAGCAGAGTCATATGGGTTGTAATCTTCGAAGAATACGTGCTCACCAAAGAAATCATCATCCTTGAACTTTTGCTTGCGTGAGAATGGATCCTTTGGCTTCGGCAGAGGAGTGTCAGTGAGTTGCATCATGACCTCAGGAATCTCAATCGCAGGTTCTTCAGGCTGAGGAATTTCTGGTTCCTCCTCAGTGGCAGTCTGCATTGTTGGTTGTTCAGCAGCAGCAGTTTCTTCAGCACTAGTGGCTGGAATTTCTTCATGGACAGATGCAGTGGGATGAGTTTCTTCAGAGCCCATGTGAACAGTTTGTGTGGGGGACTGAGGAATTTGCTGTAGAGGGGTGAACATTGGAGAGTTTGGATGCTGACTTTCCCAGAATTCATCACTGATTACGGGTGTGGAGCAGCCAATGTCCACATCTTCATCTTCCATTTCTTCAACGCCGGCCTCTTCAGCTGTGAACTGAGGCATAGGCGAGGATATGATAGGTGTTGAAGGGATCACATCCACTTCAATTTCTCCATCCAACGGTTCAGACGAAGCAGCAGAAGGAGTTTCTTCATCAGATCCGCTGGGGATCACATATTCTTCATCAAAAGGAACAAGGTCCTTTGATGGCCTGGTTGAGATGGGAACAACATCAATCGGATTTGCAAATGAACTTGTCATAGGCTTCATTTTCTTCGGAGCTAAAGAATCTGAAGGAACTGATGCTTTCCTTTTCTTCACTGCAGCACGCTCTGCAGCCTTGGTCTTCTTCACATCTGATGCAGATGGAAGGATTGGAGTTGAAGTTGGTGCAGGAGCAGCCGAGGAATCTGGTTGATTTTCTTCAGGCACAACGGATGCAGTTGCCCTGAGTTCTTCAGTTTCTTCAGGCACACCACTAGTGGGTGCCCTGGCAATTTCTTCAGCGGCTGGAATGCAGTCATCAGCCCTGGAACTCACATTATCTTCAGCAGCCTGATTATCATCAGCGGTGCTGGCATTTTCTTCAGTAGGCTGAGCAGATGCTTCAGCCTGGGGAATTTCCTGTTGCGTTGGGGCTGCAACATTGGAAGTGAAGTTATCCGCAAGTTTCACAAAACGAACCTTGGCTCCAAGCCAATTAGCGCGATATGCGTCAAAGTCATCACTGAGTTTCTTAATCTCAGTCTGAATAGTGACAAGTTCTTCAGTTGTCATAGAGACAACGTTTTTCTTCAGATAGCGCTCTTTCTTGTACTGCACTTTCTTGATCTGCCTGGCCTTCTCAAATTTCCACTTTTCTTCTTGAATGAAGTGGGTCAGCATGTGACTCTGGCCAGGAGTCAGCTTGAAGTCAGGCAAGGGAGTGTTGGGGTCCTTCTGCCAATCATCAATGTAGTCGAGGATCAGCTTGGGATCCAAGAGCAGTGGCACCTCTGATCCTTTGGCTCTAGCGGCCCTGACTTGCCTGTCTCTGATGATTTCTGCAAGTTCATCATCATCAGCTTCGTCTTCATCAGACGACATTTGGAAAGCGACTTGCTTCTTTTAAGGACTTGGGCGAGGACCACGTCCAGCAGTGGCCTTTGTCTTCAGCAGTGAGGGGCCAGCTGAGGAACTTGGTGCAGCTGAGGAACTAGATGAGACACCTGAGGCAATGGAGATGCCGGCAGTCCTTTGGCACGAGGCGAGATGCACAGGTGCTGAGGATTTAGTCGGAACAGCTGAAGGCTTTGGCGGAGGAGCTGGGGACTTTGGAGGAACAGGAGCAGCATGAGGAATTTGCCGTGAGGGCTTTGAGGATTCTGGCCGTGAGAGCATTGTTGAGGAACTTGGCCTTGAGGGCATTGTTGGTGAAGCACTTGGCTTGCGCGCAGGCTTCTTTGACATAGCCTTCTTTGGCTTGACAGCAAAGGCCTCAGCAGAGGCAGCAGTAGCAGCAACAGAGTCTTCATTAAATTTCCTCACTGCTTCTCTGGCTTTCTTAGCCAGCTTGGCTTGGCGCTTGGTCCATTCATTAGGATAGTCCTCACCGCGCTTGAGGCTGGTGGGATCAGCGATTTGGCCAGGTGCCAATGGAGCTCTTGGGCATGGAGGATTGAGTGCGAATTTCTTCATGTACTTAGGAGTGACATATGTGTACTCCCTCCGTTCTCTTGCCCATCTCCTCTCTATCTTCTGAATGCGCACTTTGCGCTCATTCTTGGTTTCCTCAGTAGGTGTGCAGTACCCAGCATATATGTCATCAGGGATCTCAAATGTTGTATTTACCTCAGGCCTCTTTCCTCCCTTCTGTGGCTTCTTACCGTCAGCCATTTTCTTCAGTTGAGGAATTTGAACAATTGAATTCTCTGAAGAAGTATGCAACTTTTCTTCGAGGAACGCTGCAAATGAGTTAAGTTGATGAGAACCTAGTGATTTAGCAGCTGACATGTGTACATGTGAACAGAGTATAGTTGCGAGGAATTTGGAGAGGTCATATGCGTTCTCAGAATGTTTTGAAAAAAAGAACAAGTTTGAGGAATTTGACCAGATGAGTCTTGAAGAATTTCACTAAGCGTTCTTTGTCTTAGGTTCCAGAGATGTGTAGATTAAAAATACACACATTTGAGGAATCTTGAAGAAAAAACATGGCTTAGAGAAACAAGTCAAGAACAGATGACTTGTGAGGTGTTTAGTGTGTGAATCTATGAAGAAAAACACCTTTGAAGATTTTGAAGATAATCATTCGAATCAATGAGGGTAGTAAAAGTAACTTTTAGTTACCCTGGACGAAGAACACGACGAACTGGAGTGAGGAGATGTGAAGTTCGTCTGTGCAGATCTTCCACGCCCTAACTTGGCGGAGGAAGGCAGCTACGATGACGGCGGAGTGAAGATTTCTGTGGTTGGCATGAGTACATCGGCGACGAGGTCGAGGCAGTGAAGCTCTTCCTCACCGGCGGCGATGAAGTAGCGGCGGCGCTAGGGTTTGAGAAGCTCGAGCTGGAGAGAGAGGTCAAGCGGAGTAAAAGAAGTGAGGAAGGGAAGGAGGGGTATTTATAGCCACGGTGAAGAACTGTTCGCCCAAAGAAATTGGACGAACGTGCCCCTGACCCTTCTCATTCGCATGACATGTGTCACCCACGTAGTGAGAGGTGGAGATCGTGTTAGATCGTGGGTGAGTGGATAAGTATATCGTGGGATGCGGAACGGTTTGAGCGGCAAAACCGAAAATTTCGATAAGATAGGTTTTAAAGTTCCGTTCGCAATTTCTTCAGCTGGCAAGGACACAGTGAAAATTTTGAACGAGTTTCAAATAGAACGCACATAAAGAATTTGTGAACAGATTGGGTTGAGTATAGCATAGAGGGGAAGGGTCCGATCACATTCACTTAGCAGAGAACCAACTTGAAGAAATAGCAATAAGTGAATGCTGTAGAGGACAT